>NW_028153988.1:0-2500 GCF_964211835.1 Anser anser
GGTTGTTAGGAAAGAGTGAAGACGCAGAGTCCTGTTGAGTGTGGGGTTGCGTAAAGGCTCCCCCAGGGAGTTCAGGTGTACCCAAAGGCTTCCGCTGAGAGCACTTTTGGATGGCAGAAAGTGGCACCGTACGTGTTTTTTCGGGTCTAACACGGGTTCAGCTTCTTGTTGCGGTTAGGGTTATGTTTAGGGTTGTTAGGAAAGAGTGAAGACGCAGAGTCCTGTTGAGTGTGGGGTTGCGTAAAGGCTCCCCCAGGGAGTTCAGGTGTACCCAAAGGCTTCCGCTGAGAGCACTTTTTGATGGCAGAAAGTGGCACCGTACGTGTTTTTTCGGGTCTAACTCGGGTTCAGCTTCTTGTTGCGGTTAGGGTTATGTTTAGGGTTGTTAGGAAAGAGTGAAGACGCAGAGTCCTGTTGAGTGTGGGGTTGCGTAAAGGCTCCCCCAGGGAGTTCAGGTGTACCCAAAGGCTTCCGCTGAGAGCACTTTTGGATGGCAGAAAGTGGCACCGTACGTGTTTTTTCGGGTCTAACTCGGGTTCAGCTTCTTGTTGCGGTTAGGGTTATGTTTAGGGTTGTTAGGAAAGAGTGAAGACGCAGAGTCCTGTTGAGTGTGGGGTTGCGTAAAGGCTCCCCCAGGGAGTTCAGGTGTACCCAAAGGCTTCCGCTGAGAGCACTTTTTGACGGCAGAAAGTGGCACCGTACGTGTTTTTTCGGGTCTAACTCGGGTTCAGCTTCTTGTTGCGGTTAGGGTTATGTTTAGGGTTGTTAGGAAAGAGTGAAGACGCAGAGTCCTGTTGAGTGTGGGGTTGCGTAAAGGCTCCCCCAGGGAGTTCAGGTGTACCCAAAGGCTTCCGCTGAGAGCACTTTTGGATGGCAGAAAGTGGCACCGTACGTGTTTTTTCGGGTCTAACTCGGGTTCAGCTTCTTGTTGCGGTTAGGGTTATGTTTAGGGTTGTTAGGAAAGAGTGAAGACGCAGAGTCCTGTTGAGTGTGGGGTTGCGTAAAGGCTCCCCCAGGGAGTTCAGGTGTACCCAAAGGCTTCCGCTGAGAGCACTTTTTGATGGCAGAAAGTGGCACCGTACGTGTTTTTTCGGGTCTAACTCGGGTTCAGCTTCTTGTTGCGGTTAGGGTTATGTTTAGGGTTGTTAGGAAAGAGTGAAGACGCAGAGTCCTGTTGAGTGTGGGGTTGCGTAAAGGCTCCCCCAGGGAGTTCAGGTGTACCCAAAGGCTTCCGCTGAGAGCACTTTTGGATGGCAGAAAGTGGCACCGTACGTGTTTTTTCGGGTCTAACTCGGGTTCAGCTTCTTGTTGCGGTTGGCGTTATGTTTAGGGTTGTTAGGAAAGAGTGAAGACGCAGAGTCCTGTTGAGTGTGGGGTTGCGTAAAGGCTCCCCCAGGGAGTTCAGGTGTACCCAAAGGCTTCCGCTGAGAGCACTTTTTGATGGCAGAAAGTGGCACCGTACGTGTTTTTTCGGGTCTAACTCGGGTTCAGCTTCTTGTTGCGGTTAGGGTTATGTTTAGGGTTGTTAGGAAAGAGTGAAGACGCAGAGTCCTGTTGAGTGTGGGGTTGCGTAAAGGCTCCCCCAGGGAGTTCAGGTGTACCCAAAGGCTTCCGCTGAGAGCACTTTTTGATGGCAGAAAGTGGCACCGTACGTGTTTTTTCGGGTCTAACTCGGGTTCAGCTTCTTGTTGCGGTTAGGGTTATGTTTAGGGTTGTTAGGAAAGAGTGAAGACGCAGAGTCCTGTTGAGTGTGGGGTTGCGTAAAGGCTCCCCCAGGGAGTTCAGGTGTACCCAAAGGCTTCCGCTGAGAGCACTTTTTGATGGCAGAAAGTGGCACCGTACGTGTTTTTTCGGGTCTAACTCAGGTTCAGCTTCTTGTTGCGGTTAGGGTTATGTTTAGGGTTGTTAGGAAAGAGTGAAGACGCAGAGTCCTGTTGAGTGTGGGGTTGCGTAAAGGCTCCCCCAGGGAGTTCAGGTGTACCCAAAGGCTTCCGCTGAGAGCACTTTTGGATGGCAGAAAGTGGCACCGTACGTGTTTTTTCGGGTCTAACTCGGGTTCAGCTTCTTGTTGCGGTTAGGGTTATGTTTAGGGTTGTTAGGAAAGAGTGAAGACGCAGAGTCCTGTTGAGTGTGGGGTTGCGTAAAGGCTCCCCCAGGGAGTTCAGGTGTACCCAAAGGCTTCCGCTGAGAGCACTTTTTGATGGCAGAAAGTGGCACCGTACGTGTTTTTTCGGGTCTAACTCGGGTTCAGCTTCTTGTTGCGGTTAGGGTTATGTTTAGGGTTGTTAGGAAAGAGTGAAGACGCAGAGTCCTGTTGAGTGTGGGGTTGCGTAAAGGCTCCCCCAGGGAGTTCAGGTGTACCCAAAGGCTTCCGCTGAGAGCACTTTTGGATGGCAGAAAGTGGCACCGTACGTGTTTTTTCGGGTCTAACTCGGGTTCAGCTTCTTGTTGCGGTTAGGGTTATGTTTAGGGTTGTTAGGAAAGAGTGAAGACGCAGAGT
>NW_028153988.1:7500-10000 GCF_964211835.1 Anser anser
GGGTTAGGGTTAGGGTTAGGGTTACGGTTAGGGTTAGGGTTAGGGTTAGGGTTACGGTTAGGGTTAGGGTTACGGTTAGGGTTAGGGTTATGGTTAGGGTTTTGAGTCAGGGTTTAGTGTTAGGATTTAAGGTTAGGGTTAGGGTTAGGGTTAGGGTTCAGGGTTTAGGGTTTAATGTTTAGTGTTTAGGGTTGGAGTTAGAGTTAGGTGTAGGGTTCTGGTTAGGGTTTAGTTGTAGGGGCAGTGTTAGTTTTAGTGTTAGTATTAGGGTTAGAGTTGTTTGGAAATATTGAAGGCACAGAGTTCTGTTGAGTGTGGGGTTGCGTAAAGGCTCCCCCAGGGAGTTCAGGTGTACCCAAAGGCTTCCGCTGAGAGCACTTTTTGATCGCAGAAAGTGGCACCGTACGTGTTTTTTCGGGTCTAACTCGGGTTCAGGTTCTTGTTGCGGTTAGGGGTATGTTTAGGGTTGTTAGGAAAGAGTGAAGACGCAGAGTCCTGTTGAGTGTGGGGTTGCGTAAAGGCTCCCCCAGGGAGTTCAGGTGTACCCAAAGGCTTCCGCTGAGAGCACTTTTGGATGGCAGAAAGTGGCACCGTACGTGTTTTTTCGGGTCTAACTCGGGTTCAGCTTCTTGTTGCGGTTAGGGTTATGTTTAGGGTTGTTAGGAAAGAGTGAAGACGCAGAGTCCTGTTGAGTGTGGGGTTGCGTAAAGGCTCCCCCAGGGAATTCAGGTGTACCCAAAGGCTTCCGCTGAGAGCACTTTTTGAACGCAGAAAGTGGCACCGTACGTGTTTTTTCGGGTCTAACTCGGGTTCAGCTTCTTGTTGCGGTTAGGGTTATGTTTAGGGTTGTTAGGAAAGAGTGAAGACGCAGAGTCCTGTTGAGTGTGGGGTTGCGTAAAGGCTCCCCTAGGGAGTTCAGGTGTACCCAAAGGCTTCCGCTGAGAGCACTTTTTGATGGCAGAAAGTGGCACCGTACGTGTTTTTTCGGCTCTAACTCGGGTTCAGCTTCTTGTTCCGGTTAGGGTTATGTTTAGGGTTGTTAGGAAAGAGTGAAGACGCAGAGTCCTGTTGAGTGTGGGGTTGCGTAAAGGCTCCCCCAGGGAGTTCAGGTGTACCCAAAGGCTTCCGCTGAGAGCACTTTTTGATGGCAGAAAGTGGCACCGTACGTGTTTTTTCGGGTCTAACTCGGGTTCAGCTTCTTGTTGCGGTTAGGGTTACGTTTAGGGTTGTTAGGAAAGAGTGAAGACGCAGAGTCCTGTTGAGTGTGGGGTTGCGTAAAGGCTCCCCCAGGGAGTTCAGGTGTACCCAAAGGCTTCCGCTGAGAGCACTTTTGGATGGCAGAAAGTGGCACCGTACGTGTTTTTTCGGGTCTAACTCGGGTTCAGCTTCTTGTTGCGGTTAGGGTTATGTTTAGGGTTGTTAGGAAAGAGTGAAGACGCAGAGTCCTGTTGAGTGTGGGGTTGCGTAAAGGCTCCCCCAGGGAGTTCAGGTGTACCCAAAGGCTTCCGCTGAGAGCACTTTTGGATGGCAGAAAGTGGCACCGTACGTGTTTTTTCAGGTCTAACTCGGGTTCAGCTTCTTGTTGCGGTTAGGGTTATGTTTAGGGTTGTTAGGAAAGAGTGAAGACGCAGAGTCCTGTTGAGTGTGGGGTTGCGTAAAGGCTCCCCCAGGGAGTTCAGGTGTACCCAAAGGCTTCCGCTGAGAGCACTTTTTGATGGCAGAAAGTGGCACCGTACGTGTTTTTTCGGGTCTAACTCGGGTTCAGCTTCCTGTTGCGGTTAGGGTTATGTTTAGGGTTGTTAGGAAAGAGTGAAGACGCAGAGTCCTGTTGAGTGTGGGGTTGCGTAAAGGCTCCCCCAGGGAGTTCAGGTGTACCCAAAGGCTTCCGCTGAGAGCACTTTTTGATGGCAGAAAGTGGCACCGTACGTGTTTTTTCGGGTCTAACTCGGGTTCAGCTTCTTGTTGCGGTTAGGGTTATGTTTAGGGTTGTTAGGAAAGAGTGAAGACGCAGAGTCCTGTTGAGTGTGGGGTTGCGTAAAGGCTCCCCCAGGGAGTTCAGGTGTACCCAAAGGCTTCCGCTGAGAGCACTTTTTGACGGCAGAAAGTGGCACCGTACGTGTTTTTTCGGGTCTAACTCGGGTTCAGCTTCTTGTTGCGGTTAGGGTTATGTTTAGGGTTGTTAGGAAAGAGTGAAGACGCAGAGTCCTGTTGAGTGTGGGGTTGCGTAAAGGCTCCCCCAGGGAGTTCAGGTGTACCCAAAGGCTTCCGCTGAGAGCACTTTTTGACGGCAGAAAGTGGCACCGTACGTGTTTTTTCGGGTCTAACTCGGGTTGAGCTTCTTGTTCCGGTTAGGGTTATGTTTAGGGTTGTTAGGAAAGAGTGAAGACGCAGAGTCCTGTTGAGTGTGGGGTTGCGTAAAGGCTCCCCCAGGGAGTTCAGGTGTACCCAAAGGCTTCCGCTGAGAGCACTTTTTGATGGCAGAAAGTGGCACCGTACGTGT
>NW_028153988.1:15000-47500 GCF_964211835.1 Anser anser
TAGAGTTTAGGGGTTAAGGGTTAGTGGTTAGGCATTAGGGGTTAGGGGTTAGGGGTTAGGGTTAGCGGTAGGGGTATGGTTAGTGTTAGGGTTTAGGGTTTGGCGTAGGATTAGGGTTAGGGTTAGGGTTAGTTTAAGGGTTAGGGATAGGGTTAGGTTTAGGGTGAGCGCTAGGGTTAGAGTTAGGGTTAGGGCTAGGTTTAGGGTTTGGATTAGGGTTACGGCTAGGTCTAGGGCTAGGGTTCAGGCTAGGGTTAGGGTTTAGGGTTAAGGTTAGGGTTACGTTTTGGGTTTAGGGTTTAGGGTTTAGGGTTAAGGATTAGGGATAGGGCTAGGGTTAGGGTTAGTGTTTAGGTTCGGGTTAGGGTTAGGGTTTAGGGTTTAGGGTTTGGGTTAGGGATAGGGTTAGGGTTAGGGTTACGGTTATGGTTATGGTTAGAGGTTAGGGGTTAGGGCTTAGAGGTTAGGGTTAGGGTTAGGGTTAGGGTTAGGGTTACGGTTAGGGTTAGGGTTAGGGTTAGGGTTACGGTTAGGGTTAGGGTTACGGTTAGGGTTAGGGTTATGGTTAGGGTTTTGAGTCAGGGTTTAGTGTTAGGATTTAAGGTTAGGGTTAGGGTTAGGGTTAGGGTTCAGGGTTTAGGGTTTAATGTTTAGTGTTTAGGGTTGGAGTTAGAGTTAGGTGTAGGGTTCTGGTTAGGGTTTAGTTGTAGGGGCAGTGTTAGTTTTAGTGTTAGTATTAGGGTTAGAGTTGTTTGGAAATATTGAAGGCACAGAGTTCTGTTGAGTGTGGGGTTGCGTAAAGGCTCCCCCAGGGAGTTCAGGTGTACCCAAAGGCTTCCGCTGAGAGCACTTTTTGATGGCAGAAAGTGGCACCGTACGTGTTTTTTCGGGTCTAACTCGGGTTCAGCTTCTTGTTGCGGTTAGGGTTATGTTTAGGGTTGTTAGGAAAGAGTGAAGACGCAGAGTCCTGTTGAGTGTGGGGTTGCGTAAAGGCTCCCCCAGGGAATTCAGGTGTACCCAAAGGCTTCCGCTGAGAGCACTTTTTGATCGCAGAAAGTGGCACCGTACGTGTTTTTTCGGGTCTAACTCGGGTTCAGGTTCTTGTTGCGGTTAGGGGTATGTTTAGGGTTGTTAGGAAAGAGTGAAGACGCAGAGTCCTGTTGAGTGTGGGGTTGCGTAAAGGCTCCCCCAGGGAGTTCAGGTGTACCCAAAGGCTTCCGCTGAGAGCACTTTTTGATGGCAGAAAGTGGCACCGTACGTGTTTTTTCGGGTCTAACTCGGGTTCAGCTTCTTGTTGCGGTTAGGGTTATGTTTAGGGTTGTTAGGAAAGAGTGAAGACGCAGAGTCCTGTTGAGTGTGGGGTTGCGTAAAGGCTCCCCCAGGGAATTCAGGTGTACCCAAAGGCTTCCGCTGAGAGCACTTTTTGATGGCAGAAAGTGGCACCGTACGTGTTTTTTCGGGTCTAACTCGGGTTCAGCTTCTTGTTGCGGTTAGGGTTATGTTTAGGGTTGTTAGGAAAGAGTGAAGACGCAGAGTCCTGTTGAGTGTGGGGTTGCGTAAAGGCTCCCCTAGGGAGTTCAGGTGTACCCAAAGGCTTCCGCTGAGAGCACTTTTTGATGGCAGAAAGTGGCACCGTACGTGTTTTTTCGGCTCTAACTCGGGTTCAGCTTCTTGTTCCGGTTAGGGTTATGTTTAGGGTTGTTAGGAAAGAGTGAAGACGCAGAGTCCTGTTGAGTGTGGGGTTGCGTAAAGGCTCCCCCAGGGAGTTCAGGTGTACCCAAAGGCTTCCGCTGAGAGCACTTTTTGATGGCAGAAAGTGGCACCGTACGTGTTTTTTCGGGTCTAACTCGGGTTCAGCTTCTTGTTGCGGTTAGGGTTACGTTTAGGGTTGTTAGGAAAGAGTGAAGACGCAGAGTCCTGTTGAGTGTGGGGTTGCGTAAAGGCTCCCCCAGGGAGTTCAGGTGTACCCAAAGGCTTCCGCTGAGAGCACTTTTGGATGGCAGAAAGTGGCACCGTACGTGTTTTTTCGGGTCTAACTCGGGTTCAGCTTCTTGTTGCGGTTAGGGTTATGTTTAGGGTTGTTAGGAAAGAGTGAAGACGCAGAGTCCTGTTGAGTGTGGGGTTGCGTAAAGGCTCCCCCAGGGAGTTCAGGTGTACCCAAAGGCTTCCGCTGAGAGCACTTTTGGATGGCAGAAAGTGGCACCGTACGTGTTTTTTCAGGTCTAACTCGGGTTCAGCTTCTTGTTGCGGTTAGGGTTATGTTTAGGGTTGTTAGGAAAGAGTGAAGACGCAGAGTCCTGTTGAGTGTGGGGTTGCGTAAAGGCTCCCCCAGGGAGTTCAGGTGTACCCAAAGGCTTCCGCTGAGAGCACTTTTGGATGGCAGAAAGTGGCACCGTACGTGTTTTTTCGGGTCTAACTCGGGTTCAGCTTCTTGTTGCGGTTAGGCTTATGTTTAGGGTTGTTGGAAAGAGTGAAGACGCAGAGTCCTGTTGAGTGTGGGGTTGCGTAAAGGCTCCCCCAGGGAGTTCAGGTGTACCCAAAGGCTTCCGCTGAGAGCACTTTTAGATGGCAGAAAGTGGCACCGTACGTGTTTTTTCGGGTCTAACTCGGGTTCAGCTTCTTGTTGCGGTTAGGGTTATGTTTAGGGTTGTTAGGAAAGAGTGAAGACGCAGAGTCCTGTTGAGTGTGGGGTTGCGTAAAGGCTCCCCCAGGGAGTTCAGGTGTACCCAAAGGCTTCCGCTGAGAGCACTTTTTGACGGCAGAAAGTGGCACCGTACGTGTTTTTTCGGGTCTAACTCGGGTTCAGCTTCTTGTTGCGGTTAGGGTTATGTTTAGGGTTGTTAGGAAAGAGTGAAGACGCAGAGTCCTGTTGAGTGTGGGGTTGCGTAAAGGCTCCCCCAGGGAGTTCAGGTGTACCCAAAGGCTTCCGCTGAGAGCACTTTTTGATGGCAGAAAGTGGCACCGTACGTGTTTTTTCGGGTCTAACTCGGGTTCAGCTTCTTGTTGCGGTTAGGGTTATGTTTAGGGTTGTTAGGAAAGAGTGAAGACGCAGAGTCCTGTTGAGTGTGGGGTTGCGTAAAGGCTCCCCCAGGGAGTTCAGGTGTACCCAAAGGCTTCCGCTGAGAGCACTTTTGGATGGCAGAAAGTGGCACCGTAGGTGTTTTTTCGGGTCTAACTCGGGTTCAGCTTCTTGTTGCGGTTAGGGTTATGTTTAGGGTTGTTAGGAAAGAGTGAAGACGCAGAGTCCTGTTGAGTGTGGGGTTGCGTAAAGGCTCCCCCAGGGAGTTCAGGTGTACCCAAAGGCTTCCGCTGAGAGCACTTTTTGATGGCAGAAAGTGGCACCGTACGTGTTTTTTCGGGTCTAACTCGGGTTCAGCTTCCTGTTGCGGTTAGGGTTATGTTTAGGGTTGTTAGGAAAGAGTGAAGACGCAGAGTCCTGTTGAGTGTGGGGTTGCGTAAAGGCTCCCCCAGGGAGTTCAGGTGTACCCAAAGGCTTCCGCTGAGAGCACTTTTTGATGGCAGAAAGTGGCACCGTACGTGTTTTTTCGGGTCTAACTCGGGTTCAGCTTCTTGTTGCGGTTAGGGTTATGTTTAGGGTTGTTAGGAAAGAGTGAAGACGCAGAGTCCTGTTGAGTGTGGGGTTGCGTAAAGGCTCCCCCAGGGAGTTCAGGTGTACCCAAAGGCTTCCGCTGAGAGCACTTTTTGACGGCAGAAAGTGGCACCGTACGTGTTTTTTCGGGTCTAACTCGGGTTCAGCTTCTTGTTGCGGTTAGGGTTATGTTTAGGGTTGTTAGGAAAGAGTGAAGACGCAGAGTCCTGTTGAGTGTGGGGTTGCGTAAAGGCTCCCCCAGGGAGTTCAGGTGTACCCAAAGGCTTCCGCTGAGAGCACTTTTTGACGGCAGAAAGTGGCACCGTACGTGTTTTTTCGGGTCTAACTCGGGTTGAGCTTCTTGTTCCGGTTAGGGTTATGTTTAGGGTTGTTAGGAAAGAGTGAAGACGCAGAGTCCTGTTGAGTGTGGGGTTGCGTAAAGGCTCCCCCAGGGAGTTCAGGTGTACCCAAAGGCTTCCGCTGAGAGCACTTTTTGATGGCAGAAAGTGGCACCGTACGTGTTTTTTCGGGTCTAACTCGGGTTCAGCTTCTTGTTCCGGTTAGGGTTATGTTTAGGGTTGTTAGGAAAGAGTGAAGACGCAGAGTCCTGTTGAGTGTGGGGTTGCGTAAAGGCTCCCCCAGGGAGTTCAGGTGTACCCAAAGGCTTCCGCTGAGAGCACTTTTTGATGGCAGAAAGTGGCACCGTACGTGTTTTTTCGGGTCTAACTCGGGTTCAGCTTCTTGTTGCGGTTAGGGTTATGTTTAGGGTTGTTAGGAAAGAGTGAAGACGCAGAGTCCTGTTGAGTGTGGGGTTGCGTAAAGGCTCCCCCAGGGAGTTCAGGTGTACCCAAAGGCTTCCGCTGAGAGCACTTTTGGATGGCAGAAAGTGGCACCGTACGTGTTTTTTCGGGTCTAACTCGGGTTCAGCTTCTTGTTGCGGTTAGGGTTATGTTTAGGGTTGTTAGGAAAGAGTGAAGACGCAGAGTCCTGTTGAGTGTGGGGTTGCGTACAGGCTCCTCCAGGGAGTTCTGGTGTACCCAAAGGCTTCCGCTGAGAGCACTTTTTGATGGCAGAAAGTGGCACCGTACGTGTTTTTTCGGGTCTAACTCGGGTTCAGCTTCTTGTTGCGGTTAGGGTTATGTTTAGGGTTGTTAGGAAAGAGTGAAGACGCAGAGTCCTGTTGAGTGTGGGGTTGCGTAAAGGCTCCCCCAGGGAGTTCAGGTGTACCCAAAGGCTTCCGCTGAGAGCACTTTTGGATGGCAGAAAGTGGCACCGTACGTGTTTTTTCGGGTCTAACTCGGGTTCAGCTTCTTGTTCCGGTTAGGGTTATGTTTAGGGTTGTTAGGAAAGAGTGAGGACGCAGAGTCCTGTTGAGTGTGGGGTTGCGTAAAGGCTCCCCCAGGGAGTTCAGGTGTACCCAAAGGCTTCCGCTGAGAGCACTTTTTGATGGCAGAAAGTGGCACCGTACGTGTTTTTTCGGGTCTAACTCGGGTTCAGCTTCTTGTTGCGGTTAGGGTTATGTTTAGGGTTGTTGGAAAGAGTGAAGACGCAGAGTCCTGTTGAGTGTGGGGTTGCGTAAAGGCTCCCCCAGGGAGTTCAGGTGTACCCAAAGGCTTCCGCTGAGAGCACTTTTAGATGGCAGAAAGTGGCACCGTACGTGTTTTTTCGGGTCTAACTCGGGTTCAGCTTCTTGTTGCGGTTAGGGTTATGTTTAGGGTTGTTAGGAAAGAGTGAAGACGCAGAGTCCTGTTGAGTGTGGGGTTGCGTAAAGGCTCCCCCAGGGAGTTCAGGTGTACCCAAAGGCTTCCGCTGAGAGCACTTTTTGACGGCAGAAAGTGGCACCGTACATGTTTTTTCGGGTCTAACTCGGGTTCAGCTTCTTGTTGCGGTTAGGGTTATGTTTAGGGTTGTTAGGAAAGAGTGAAGACGCAGAGTCCTGTTGAGTGTGGGGTTGCGTAAAGGCTCCCCCAGGGAGTTCAGGTGTACCCAAAGGCTTCCACTGAGAGCACTTTTTGATGGCAGAAAGTGGCACCGTACGTGTTTTTTCGGGTCTAACTCGGGTTCAGATTCTTGTTGAGGTTAGGGTTATGTTTAGGGTTGTTAGGAAAGAGTGAAGACGCAGAGTCCTGTTGAGTGTGGGGTTGCGTAAAGGCTCCCCCAGGGAGTTCAGGTGTACCCAAAGGCTTCCGCTGAGAGCACTTTTGGATGGCAGAAAGTGGCACCGTACGTGTTTTTTCGGGTCTAACTCGGGTTCAAATTCTTGTTCCGGTTAGGGTTATGTTTAGGGTTGTTAGGAAAGAGTGAAGACGCAGAGTCCTGTTGAGTGTGGGGTTGCGTAAAGGCTCCCCCAGGGAGTTCAGGTGTACCCAAAGGCTTCCGCTGAGAGCACTTTTTGACGGCAGAAAGTGGCACCGTACGTGTTTTTTCGGGTCTAACTCGGGTTCAGCTTCTTGTTGCGGTTAGGGTTATGTTTAGGGTTGTTAGGAAAGAGTGAAGACGCAGAGTCCTGTTGAGTGTGGGGTTGCGTAAAGGCTCCCCCAGGGAGTTCAGGTGTACCCAAAGGCTTCCGCTGAGAGCACTTTTTGACGGCAGAAAGTGGCACCGTACGTGTTTTTTCGGGTCTAACTCGGGTTGAGCTTCTTGTTCCGGTTAGGGTTATGTTTAGGGTTGTTAGGAAAGAGTGAAGACGCAGAGTCCTGTTGAGTGTGGGGTTGCGTAAAGGCTCCCCCAGGGAGTTCAGGTGTACCCAAAGGCTTCCGCTGAGAGCACTTTTTGATGGCAGAAAGTGGCACCGTACGTGTTTTTTCGGGTCTAACTCGGGTTCAGCTTCTTGTTCCGGTTAGGGTTATGTTTAGGGTTGTTAGGAAAGAGTGAAGACGCAGAGTCCTGTTGAGTGTGGGGTTGCGTAAAGGCTCCCCCAGGGAGTTCAGGTGTACCCAAAGGCTTCCGCTGAGAGCACTTTTTGATGGCAGAAAGTGGCACCGTACGTGTTTTTTCGGGTCTAACTCGGGTTCAGCTTCTTGTTGCGGTTAGGGTTATGTTTAGGGTTGTTAGGAAAGAGTGAAGACGCAGAGTCCTGTTGAGTGTGGGGTTGCGTAAAGGCTCCCCCAGGGAGTTCAGGTGTACCCAAAGGCTTCCGCTGAGAGCACTTTTGGATGGCAGAAAGTGGCACCGTACGTGTTTTTTCGGGTCTAACTCGGGTTCAGCTTCTTGTTGCGGTTAGGGTTATGTTTAGGGTTGTTAGGAAAGAGTGAAGACGCAGAGTCCTGTTGAGTGTGGGGTTGCGTACAGGCTCCTCCAGGGAGTTCTGGTGTACCCAAAGGCTTCCGCTGAGAGCACTTTTTGATGGCAGAAAGTGGCACCGTACGTGTTTTTTCGGGTCTAACTCGGGTTCAGCTTCTTGTTGCGGTTAGGGTTATGTTTAGGGTTGTTAGGAAAGAGTGAAGACGCAGAGTCCTGTTGAGTGTGGGGTTGCGTAAAGGCTCCCCCAGGGAGTTCAGGTGTACCCAAAGGCTTCCGCTGAGAGCACTTTTGGATGGCAGAAAGTGGCACCGTACGTGTTTTTTCGGGTCTAACTCGGGTTCAGCTTCTTGTTCCGGTTAGGGTTATGTTTAGGGTTGTTAGGAAAGAGTGAGGACGCAGAGTCCTGTTGAGTGTGGGGTTGCGTAAAGGCTCCCCCAGGGAGTTCAGGTGTACCCAAAGGCTTCCGCTGAGAGCACTTTTTGATCGCAGAAAGTGGCACCGTACGTGTTTTTTCGGGTCTAACTCGGGTTCAGCTTCTTGTTGCGGTTAGGGTTATGTTTAGGGTTGTTGGAAAGAGTGAAGACGCAGAGTCCTGTTGAGTGTGGGGTTGCGTAAAGGCTCCCCCAGGGAGTTCAGGTGTACCCAAAGGCTTCCGCTGAGAGCACTTTTAGATGGCAGAAAGTGGCACCGTACGTGTTTTTTCGGGTCTAACTCGGGTTCAGCTTCTTGTTGCGGTTAGGGTTATGTTTAGGGTTGTTAGGAAAGAGTGAAGACGCAGAGTCCTGTTGAGTGTGGGGTTGCGTAAAGGCTCCCCCAGGGAGTTCAGGTGTACCCAAAGGCTTCCGCTGAGAGCACTTTTTGACGGCAGAAAGTGGCACCGTACATGTTTTTTCGGGTCTAACTCGGGTTCAGCTTCTTGTTGCGGTTAGGGTTATGTTTAGGGTTGTTAGGAAAGAGTGAAGACGCAGAGTCCTGTTGAGTGTGGGGTTGCGTAAAGGCTCCCCCAGGGAGTTCAGGTGTACCCAAAGGCTTCCACTGAGAGCACTTTTTGATGGCAGAAAGTGGCACCGTACGTGTTTTTTCGGGTCTAACTCGGGTTCAGCTTCTTGTTGAGGTTAGGGTTATGTTTAGGGTTGTTAGGAAAGAGTGAAGACGCAGAGTCCTGTTGAGTGTGGGGTTGCGTAAAGGCTCCCCCAGGGAGTTCAGGTGTACCCAAAGGCTTCCGCTGAGAGCACTTTTGGATGGCAGAAAGTGGCACCGTACGTGTTTTTTCGGGTCTAACTCGGGTTCAGCTTCTTGTTGCGGTTAGGGTTATGTTTAGGGTTGTTAGGAAAGAGTGAAGACGCAGAGTCCTGTTGAGTGTGGGGTTGCGTAAAGGCTCCCCCAGGGAGTTCAGGTGTACCCAAAGGCTTCCGCTGAGAGCACTTTTTGATGGCAGAAAGTGGCACCGTACGTGTTTTTTCGGGTCTAACTCGGGTTCAGCTTCTTGTTGCGGTTAGGGTTATGTTTAGGGTTGTTAGGAAAGAGTGAAGACGCAGAGTCCTGTTGAGTGTGGGGTTGCGTAAAGGCTCCCCCAGGGAGTTCAGGTGTACCCAAAGGCTTCCGCTGAGAGCACTTTTTGATGGCAGAAAGTGGCACCGTACGTGTTTTTTCGGGTCTAACTCGGGTTCAGCTTCTTGTTGCGGTTAGGGTTATGTTTAGGGTTGTTAGGAAAGAGTGAAGACGCAGAGTCCTGTTGAGTGTGGGGTTGCGTAAAGGCTCCCCCAGGGAGTTCAGGTGTACCCAAAGGCTTCCGCTGAGAGCACTTTTTGATGGCAGAAAGTGTCACCGTACGTGTTTTTTCGGGTCTAACTCGGGTTCAGCTTCTTGTTGCGGTTAGGGTTATGTTTAGGGTTGTTAGGAAAGAGTGAAGACGCAGAGTCCTGTTGAGTGTGGGGTTGCGTAAAGGCTCCCCCAGGGAGTTCAGGTGTACCCAAAGGCTTCCGCTGAGAGCACTTTTTGATGGCAGAAAGTGGCACCGTACGTGTTTTTTCGGGTCTAACTCGGGTTCAGCTTCTTGTTGCGGTTAGGGTTATGTTTAGGGTTGTTAGGAAAGAGTGAAGACGCAGAGTCCTGTTGAGTGTGGGGTTGCGTAAAGGCTCCCCCAGGGAGTTCAGGTGTACCCAAAGGCTTCCGCTGAGAGCACTTTTGGATGGCAGAAAGTGGCACCGTACGTGTTTTTTCGGGTCTAACTCGGGTTCAGCTTCTTGTTGCGGTTAGGGTTATGTTTAGGGTTGTTAGGAAAGAGTGAAGACGCAGAGTCCTGTTGAGTGTGGGGTTGCGTAAAGGCTCCCCCAGGGAGTTCAGGTGTACCCAAAGGCTTCCGCTGAGAGCACTTTTGGATGGCAGAAAGTGGCACCGTACGTGTTTTTTCGGGTCTAACTCGGGTTCAGCTTCTTGTTGCGGTTAGGGTTATGTTTAGGGTTGTTAGGAAAGAGTGAGGACGCAGAGTCCTGTTGAGTGTGGGGTTGCGTAAAGGCTCCCCCAGGGAGTTCAGGTGTACCCAAAGGCTTCCGCTGAGAGCACTTTTTGATGGCAGAAAGTGGCACCGTACGTGTTTTTTCGGGTCTAACTCGGGTTCAGCTTCTTGTTGCGGTTAGGGTTATGTTTAGGGTTGTTAGGAAAGAGTGAAGACGCAGAGTCCTGTTGAGTGTGGGGTTGCGTAAAGGCTCCCCCAGGGAGTTCAGGTGTACCCAAAGGCTTCCGCTGAGAGCACTTTTTGATGGCAGAAAGTGGCACCGTACGTGTTTTTTCGGGTCTAACTCGGGTTCAGCTTCTTGTTGCGGTTAGGGTTATGTTTAGGGTTGTTAGGAAAGAGTGAAGACGCAGAGTCCTGTTGAGTGTGGGGTTGCGTAAAGGCTCCCCCAGGGAGTTCAGGTGTACCCAAAGGCTTCCGCTGAGAGCACTTTTGGATGGCAGAAAGTGGCACCGTACGTGTTTTTTCGGGTCTAACTCGGGTTGAGCTTCTTGTTGCGGTTAGGGTTATGTTTAGGGTTGTTAGGAAAGAGTGAAGACGCAGAGTCCTGTTGAGTGTGGGGTTGCGTAAAGGCTCCCCCAGGGAGTTCAGGTGTACCCAAAGGCTTCCGCTGAGAGCACTTTTTGATGGCAGAAAGTGGCACCGTACGTGTTTTTTCGGGTCTAACTCGGGTTCAGCTTCTTGTTGCGGTTAGGGTTATGTTTAGGGTTGTTAGGAAAGAGTGAAGACGCAGAGTCCTGTTGAGTGTGGGGTTGCGTAAAGGCTCCCCCAGGGAGTTCAGGTGTACCCAAAGGCTTCCGCTGAGAGCACTTTTTGATGGCAGAAAGTGGCACCGTACGTGTTTTTTCGGGTCTAACTCGGGTTCAGCTTCTTGTTGCGGTTAGGGTTATGTTTAGGGTTGTTAGGAAAGAGTGAAGACGCAGAGTCCTGTTGAGTGTGGGGTTGCGTAAAGGCTCCCCCAGGGAGTTCAGGTGTACCCAAAGGCTTCCGCTGAGAGCACTTTTTGATGGCAGAAAGTGGCACCGTACGTGTTTTTTCGGGTCTAACTCGGGTTCAGCTTCTTGTTGCGGTTAGGGTTATGTTTAGGGTTGTTAGGAAAGAGTGAAGACGCAGAGTCCTGTTGAGTGTGGGGTTGCGTACAGGCTCCTCCAGGGAGTTCTGGTGTACCCAAAGGCTTCCGCTGAGAGCACTTTTTGATGGCAGAAAGTGGCACCGTACGTGTTTTTTCGGGTCTAACTCGGGTTCAGCTTCTTGTTGCGGTTAGGGTTATGTTTAGGGTTGTTAGGAAAGAGTGAGGACGCAGAGTCCTGTTGAGTGTGGGGTTGCGTAAAGGCTCCCCCAGGGAGTTCAGGTGTACCCAAAGGCTTCCGCTGAGAGCACTTTTTGATGGCAGAAAGTGGCACCGTACGTGTTTTTTCGGGTCTAACTCGGGTTCAGCTTCTTGTTGCGGTTAGGGTTATGTTTAGGGTTGTTAGGAAAGAGTGAAGACGCAGAGTCCTGTTGAGTGTGGGGTTGCGTAAAGGCTCCCCCAGGGAGTTCAGGTGTACCCAAAGGCTTCCGCTGAGAGCACTTTTTAATGGCAGAAAGTGGCACCGTACGTGTTTTTTCGGGTCTAACTCGGGTTCAGCTTCTTGTTGCGGTTAGGGTTATGTTAGGGTTGTTAGGAAAGAGTGAAGACGCAGAGTCCTGTTGAGTGTGGGGTTGCGTAAAGGCTCCCCCAGGGAGTTCAGGTGTACCCAAAGGCTTCCGCTGAGAGCACTTTTTGATGGCAGAAAGTGGCACCGTACGTGTTTTTTCGGGTCTAACTCGGGTTCAGCTTCTTGTTGCGGTTAGGGTTATGTTTAGGGTTGTTAGGAAAGAGTGAAGACGCAGAGTCCTGTTGAGTGTGGGGTTGCGTAAAGGCTCCCCCAGGGAGTTCAGGTGTACCCAAAGGCTTCCGCTGAGAGCACTTTTTGATGGCAGAAAGTGGCACCGTACGTGATTTTTCGGGTCTAACTCGGGTTCAGCTTCTTGTTGCGGTTAGGGTTATGTTTAGGGTTGTTAGGAAAGAGTGAAGACGCAGAGTCCTGTTGAGTGTGGGGTTGCGTAAAGGCTCCCCCAGGGAGTTCAGGTGTACCCAAAGGCTTCCGCTGAGAGCACTTTTGGATGGCAGAAAGTGGCACCGTACGTGTTTTTTCGGGTCTAACTCGGGTTCAGCTTCTTGTTGCGGTTAGGGTTATGTTTAGGGTTGTTAGGAAAGAGTGAAGACGCAGAGTCCTGTTGAGTGTGGGGTTGCGTAAAGGCTCCCCCAGGGAGTTCAGGTGTACCCAAAGGCTTCCGCTGAGAGCACTTTTTGATGGCAGAAAGTGGCACCGTACGTGTTTTTTCGGGTCTAACTCGGGTTCAGCTTCTTGTTGCGGTTAGGGTTATGTTTAGGGTTGTTAGGGAAGAGTGAAGACGCAGAGTCCTGTTGAGTGTGGGGTTGCGTAAAGGCTCCCCCAGGGAGTTCAGGTGTACCCAAAGGCTTCCGCTGAGAGCACTTTTTGATGGCAGAAAGTGGCACCGTACGTGTTTTTTCGGGTCTAACTTGGGTTCAGCTTCTTGTTCCGGTTAGGGTTATGTTTAGGATTGTTAGGAAAGAGTGAAGACGCAGAGTCCTGTTGAGTGTGGGGTTGCGTAAAGGCTCCCCCAGGGAGTTCAGGTGTACCCAAAGGCTTCCGCTGAGAGCACTTTTTGATGGCAGAAAGTGGCACCGTACGTGTTTTTTCGGGTCTAACTCGGGTTCAGCTTCTTGTTGCGGTTAGGGTTATGTTTAGGGTTGTTAGGAAAGAGTGAAGACGCAGAGTCCTATTGAGTGTGGGGTTGCATAAAGGCTCCCCCAGGGAATTCAGGTGTACCCAAAGGCTTCCGCTGAGAGCACTTTTTGATGGCAGAAAGTGGCACCGTACGTGTTTTTTCGGCTCTAACTCGGGTTCAGCTTCTTGTTGCGGTTAGGGTTATGTTTAGGGTTGTTAGGAAAGAGTGAAGACGCAGAGTCCTGTTGAGTGTGGGGTTGCGTAAAGGCTCCCCCAGGGAGTTCAGGTGTACCCAAAGGCTTCCGCTGAGAGCACTTTTGGATGGCAGAAAGTGGCACCGTACGTGTTTTTTCGGGTCTAACTCGGGTTCAGCTTCTTGTTGCGGTTAGGGTTATGTTTAGGGTTGTTAGGAAAGAGTGAAGACGCAGAGTCCTGTTGAGTGTGGGGTTGCGTAAAGGCTCCCCCAGGGAGTTCAGGTGTACCCAAAGGCTTCCGCTGAGAGCACTTTTTGATGGCAGAAAGTGGCACCGTACGTGTTTTTTCGGGTCTAACTCGGGTTCAGCTTCTTGTTGCGGTTAGGGTTATGTTTAGGGTTGTTAGGAAAGAGTGAAGACGCAGAGTCCTGTTGAGTGTGGGGTTGCGTAAAGGCTCCCCCAGGGAGTTCAGGTGTACCCAAAGGCTTCCGCTGAGAGCACTTTTGGATGGCAGAAAGTGGCACCGTACGTGTTTTTTCGGGTCTAACTCGGGTTCAGCTTCTTGTTGCGGTTAGGGTTATGTTTAGGGTTGTTAGGAAAGAGTGAAGACGCAGAGTCCTGTTGAGTGTGGGGTTGCGTAAAGGCTCCCCCAGGGAGTTCAGGTGTACCCAAAGGCTTCCGCTGAGAGCACTTTTTGATGGCAGAAAGTGGCACCGTACGTGTTTTTTCGGGTCTAACTCGGGTTCAGCTTCTTGTTGCGGTTAGGCTTATGTTTAGGGTTGTTAGGAAAGAGTGAAGACGCAGAGTCCTGTTGAGTGTGGGGTTGCGTAAAGGCTTCCCCAGGGAGTTCAGGTGTACCCAAAGGCTTCCGCTGAGAGCACTTTTGGATGGCAGAAAGTGGCACCGTACGTGTTTTTTCGGCTCTAACTCGGGTTCAGCTTCTTGTTGCGGTTAGGGTTATGTTTAGGGTTGTTAGGAAAGAGTGAAGACGCAGAGTCCTGTTGAGTGTGGGGTTGCGTAAAGGCTCCCCCAGGGAGTTCAGGTGTACCCAAAGGCTTCCGCTGAGAGCACTTTTGGATGGCAGAAAGTGGCACCGTACGTGTTTTTTCGGGTCTAACTCGGGTTCAGCTTCTTGTTGCGGTTAGGGTTATGTTTAGGGTTGTTAGGAAAGAGTGAAGACGCAGAGTCCTGTTGAGTGTGGGGTTGCGTAAAGGCTCCCCCAGGGAGTTCAGGTGTACCCAAAGGCTTCCGCTGAGAGCACTTTTGGATGGCAGAAAGTGGCACCGTACGTGTTTTTTCGGGTCTAACTCGGGTTCAGCTTCTTGTTGCGGTTAGGGTTATGTTTAGGGTTGTTAGGAAAGAGTGAAGACGCAGAGTCCTGTTGAGTGTGGGGTTGCGTAAAGGCTCCCCCAGGGAGTTCAGGTGTACCCAAAGGCTTCCGCTGGGAGCACTTTTTGATGGCAGAATGTGGCACCGTACGTGTTTTTTCGGGTCTAACTCGAATTGAGGTTCTTGTTCCGGTTAGGGTTATGTTTAGGGTTGTTAGGAAAGAGTGAAGACGCAGAGTCCTATTGAGTGTGGGGTTGCGTAAAGGCTCCCCCAGGGAGTTCAGGTGTACCCAAAGGCTTCCGCTGAGAGCGCTTTTTGATGGCAGAAAGTGGCACCGTACGTGTTTTTTCGGGTCTAACTCGGGTTCAGCTTCTTGTTCCGGTTAGGGTTATGTTTAGGGTTGTTAGGAAAGAGTGAAGACGCAGAGTCCTGTTGAGTGTGGGGTTGCGTAAAGGCTCCCCCAGGGAGTTCAGGTGTACCCAAAGGCTTCCGCTGAGAGCACTTTTTGATAGCAGAAAGTGGCACCGTACGTGCTTTTTCGGGTCTAACTCGGGTTCAGCTTCTTGTTGCGGTTAGGGTTATGTTTAGGGTTGTTAGGAAAGAGTGAAGACGCAGAGTCCTGTTGAGTGTGGGGTTGCGTAAAGGCTCCCCCAGGGAGTTCAGGTGTACCCAAAGGCTTCCGCTGAGAGCACTTTTGGATGGCAGAAAGTGGCACCGTACGTGTTTTTTCGGGTCTAACTCGGGTTCAGCTTCTTGTTGCGGTTAGGGTTATGTTTAGGGTTGTTAGGAAAGAGTGAAGACGCAGAGTCCTGTTGAGTGTGGGGTTGCGTAAAGGCTCCCCCAGGGAGTTCAGGTGTACCCAAAGGCTTCCGCTGAGAGCACTTTTTGATGGCAGAAAGTGGCACCGTACGTGTTTTTTCGGGTCTAACTCGGGTTCAGCTTCTTGTTGCGGTTAGGGTTATGTTTAGGTTTGTTAGGAAAGAGTGAAGACGCAGAGTCCTGTTGAGTGTGGGGTTGCGTAAAGGCTCCCCCAGGGAGTTCAGGTGTACCCAAAGGCTTCCGCTGAGAGCACTTTTTGATGGCAGAAAGTGGCACCGTACGTGTTTTTTCGGGTCTAACTCGGGTTCAGCTTCTTGTTGCGGTTAGGGTTATGTTTAGGGTTGTTAGGAAAGAGTGAAGACGCAGAGTCCTGTTGAGTGTGGGGTTGCGTAAAGGCTCCCCCAGGGAATTCAGGTGTACCCAAAGGCTTCCGCTGAGAGCACTTTTTGATGGCAGAAAGTGGCACCGTACGTGTTTTTTCGGGTCTAACTCGGGTTCAGCTTCTTGTTGCGGTTAGGGTTATGTTTAGGGTTGTTAGGAAAGAGTGAAGACGCAGAGTCCTGTTGAGTGTGGGGTTGCGTAAAGGCTCCCCCAGGGAGTTCAGGTGTACCCAAAGGCTTCCGCTGAGAGCACTTTTTGATGGCAGAAAGTGGCACCGTACGTGTTTTTTCGGGTCTAACTCGGGTTCAGCTTCTTGTTGCGGTTAGGGTTATGTTTAGGGTTGTTAGGAAAGAGTGAAGACGCAGAGTCCTGTTGAGTGTGGGGTTGCGTAAAGGCTCCCCCAGGGAGTTCAGGTGTACCCAAAGGCTTCCGCTGAGAGCACTTTTTAATGGCAGAAAGTGGCACCGTACGTGTTTTTTCGGGTCTAACTCGGGTTCAGCTTCTTGTTGCGGTTAGGGTTATGTTAGGGTTGTTAGTAAAGAGTGAAGACGCAGAGTCCTGTTGAGTGTGGGGTTGCGTAAAGGCTCCCCCAGGGAGTTCAGGTGTACCCAAAGGCTTCCGCTGAGAGCACTTTTGGATGGCAGAAAGTGGCACCGTACGTGTTTTTTCGGGTCTAACTCGGGTTCAGCTTCTTGTTGCGGTTAGGGTTATGTTTACGGTTGTTAGGAAAGAGTGAAGACGCAGAGTCCTGTTGAGTGTGGGGTTGCGTAAAGGCTCCCCCAGGGAGTTCAGGTGTACCCAAAGGCTTCCGCTGAGAGCACTTTTTGACGGCAGAAAGTGGCACCGTACGTGTTTTTTCGGGTCTAACTCGGGTTCAGCTTCTTGTTCCGGTTAGGGTTATGTTTAGGGTTGTTAGGAAAGAGTGAAGACTCAGAGTCCTGTTGAGTGTGGGGTTGCGTAAAGGCTCCCCCAGGGAGTTCAGGTGTACCCAAAGGCTTCCGCTGAGAGCACTTTTTGATGGCAGAAAGTGGCACCGTACGTGATTTTTCGGGTCTAACTCGGGTTCAAATTCTTGTTGCGGTTAGGGTTATGTTTAGGGTTGTTAGGAAAGAGTGAAGACGCAGAGTCCTGTTGAGTGTGGGGTTGCGTAAAGGCTCCCCCAGGGAGTTCAGGTGTACCCAAAGGCTTCCGCTGAGAGCACTTTTGGATGGCAGAAAGTGGCACCGTACGTGTTTTTTCGGGTCTAACTCGGGTTCAGCTTCTTGTTGCGGTTAGGGTTATGTTTACGGTTGTTAGGAAAGAGTGAAGACGCAGAGTCCTGTTGAGTGTGGGGTTGCGTAAAGGCTCCCCCAGGGAGTTCAGGTGTACCCAAAGGCTTCCGCTGAGAGCACTTTTTGACGGCAGAAAGTGGCACCGTACGTGTTTTTTCGGGTCTAACTCGGGTTCAGCTTCTTGTTCCGGTTAGGGTTATGTTTAGGGTTGTTAGGAAAGAGTGAAGACTCAGAGTCCTGTTGAGTGTGGGGTTGCGTAAAGGCTCCCCCAGGGAGTTCAGGTGTACCCAAAGGCTTCCGCTGAGAGCACTTTTTGATGGCAGAAAGTGGCACCGTACGTGATTTTTCGGGTCTAACTCGGGTTCAAATTCTTGTTGCGGTTAGGGTTATGTTTAGGGTTGTTAGGAAAGAGTGAAGACGCAGAGTCCTGTTGAGTGTGGGGTTGCGTAAAGGCTCCCCCAGGGAGTTCAGGTGTACCCAAAGGCTTCCGCTCAGAGCACTTTTGGATGGCAGAAAGTGGCACCGTACGTGTTTTTTCGGGTCTAACTCGGGTTCAGCTTCTTGTTGCGGTTAGGGTTATGTTTAGGGTTGTTAGGAAAGAGTGAAGACGCAGAGTCCTGTTGAGTGTGGGGTTGCGTAAAGGCTCCCCCAGGGAGTTCAGGTGTACCCAAAGGCTTCCGCTGAGAGCACTTTTTGATGGCAGAAAGTGGCACCGTACGTGTTTTTTCGGGTCTAACTCGGGTTCAGCTTCTTGTTGCGGTTAGGGTTATGTTTAGGGTTGTTAGGAAAGAGTGAAGACGCAGAGTCCTGTTGAGTGTGGGGTTGCGTAAAGGCTCCCCCAGGGAGTTCAGGTGTACCCAAAGGCTTCCGCTGAGAGCACTTTTGGATGGCAGAAAGTGGCACCGTACGTGTTTTTTCGGGTCTAACTCGGGTTCAGCTTCTTGTTGCGGTTAGGGTTATGTTTAGGGTTGTTAGGAAAGAGTGAAGACGCAGAGTCCTGTTGAGTGTGGGGTTGCGTAAAGGCTCCCCCAGGGAGTTCAGGTGTACCCAAAGGCTTCCGCTGAGAGCACTTTTGGATGGCAGAAAGTGGCACCGTACGTGTTTTTTCGGGTCTAACTCGGGTTCAGCTTCTTGTTGCGGTTAGGGTTATGTTTAGGGTTGTTAGGAAAGAGTGAAGACGCAGAGTCCTATTGAGTGTGGGGTTGCATAAAGGCTCCCCCAGGGAATTCAGGTGTACCCAAAGGCTTCCGCTGAGAGCACTTTTTGATGGCAGAAAGTGGCACCGTACGTGTTTTTTCGGGTCTAACTCGGGTTCAGCTTCTTGTTGCGGTTAGGGTTATGTTTAGGGTTGTTAGGAAAGAGTGAAGACGCAGAGTCCTGTTGAGTGTGGGGTTGCGTAAAGGCTCCCCCAGGGAGTTCAGGTGTACCCAAAGGCTTCCGCTGAGAGCACTTTTTGATGGCAGAAAGTGGCACCGTACGTGTTTTTTCGGGTCTAACTCGGGTTCAGCTTCTTGTTGCGGTTAGGGTTATGTTTAGGGTTGTTAGGAAAGAGTGAAGACGCAGAGTCCTGTTGAGTGTGGGGTTGCGTAAAGGCTCCCCCAGGGAGTTCAGGTGTACCCAAAGGCTTCCGCTGAGAGCACTTTTTGATGGCAGAAAGTGGCACCGTACGTGTTTTTTCGGGTCTAACTCGGGTTCAGCTTCTTGTTGCGGTTAGGGTTATGTTTAGGGTTGTTAGGAAAGAGTGAAGACGCAGAGTCCTGTTGAGTGTGGGGTTGCGTAAAGGCTCCCCCAGGGAGTTCAGGTGTACCCAAAGGCTTCCGCTGAGAGCACTTTTGGATGGCAGAAAGTGGCACCGTACGTGTTTTTTCGGGTCTAACTCGGGTTCAGCTTCTTGTTGCGGTTAGGGTTATGTTTAGGGTTGTTAGGAAAGAGTGAAGACGAAGAGTCCTATTGAGTGTGGGGTTGCGTAAAGGCTCCCCCAGGGAGTTCAGGTGTACCCAAAGGCTTCCGCTGAGAGCGCTTTTGGATGGCAGAAAGTGGCACCGTACGTGTTTTTTCGGGTCTAACTCGGGTTCAGCTTCTTGTTCCGGTTAGGGTTATGTTTAGGGTTGTTAGGAAAGAGTGAAGACGCAGAGTCCTGTTGAGTGTGGGGTTGCGTAAAGGCTCCCCCAGGGAGTTCAGGTGTACCCAAAGGCTTCCGCTGAGAGCACTTTTTGATAGCAGAAAGTGGCACCGTACGTGCTTTTTCGGGTCTAACTCGGGTTCAGCTTCTTGTTGCGGTTAGGGTTATGTTTAGGGTTGTTAGGAAAGAGTGAAGACGCAGAGTCCTGTTGAGTGTGGGGTTGCGTAAAGGCTCCCCCAGGGAGTTCAGGTGTACCCAAAGGCTTCCGCTGAGAGCACTTTTTGATGGCAGAAAGTGGCACCGTACGTGTTTTTTCGGGTCTAACTCGGGTTCAGCTTCTTGTTGCGGTTAGGGTTATGTTTAGGGTTGTTAGGAAAGAGTGAAGACGCAGAGTCCTGTTGAGTGTGGGGTTGCGTAAAGGCTCCCCCAGGGAGTTCAGGTGTACCCAAAGGCTTCCGCTGAGAGCACTTTTGGATGGCAGAAAGTGGCACCGTAGGTGTTTTTTCGGGTCTAACTCGGGTTCAGCTTCTTGTTGCGGTTAGGGTTATGTTTAGGTTTGTTAGGAAAGAGTGAAGACGCAGAGTCCTGTTGAGTGTGGGGTTGCGTAAAGGCTCCCCCAGGGAGTTCAGGTGTACCCAAAGGCTTCCGCTGAGAGCACTTTTTGATGGCAGAAAGTGGCACCGTACGTGTTTTTTCGGGTCTAACTCGGGTTCAGCTTCTTGTTGCGGTTAGGGTTATGTTTAGGGTTGTTAGGAAAGAGTGAAGACGCAGAGTCCTGTTGAGTGTGGGGTTGCGTAAAGGCTCCCCCAGGGAATTCAGGTGTACCCAAAGGCTTCCGCTGAGAGCACTTTTTGATGGCAGAAAGTGGCACCGTACGTGTTTTTTCGGGTCTAACTCGGGTTCAGCTTCTTGTTGCGGTTAGGGTTATGTTTAGGGTTGTTAGGAAAGAGTGAAGACGCAGAGTCCTGTTGAGTGTGGGGTTGCGTAAAGGCTCCCCCAGGGAGTTCAGGTGTACCCAAAGGCTTCCGCTGAGAGCACTTTTTGATGGCAGAAAGTGGCACCGTACGTGTTTTTTCGGGTCTAACTCGGGTTCAGCTTCTTGTTGCGGTTAGGGTTATGTTTAGGGTTGTTAGGAAAGAGTGAAGACGCAGAGTCCTGTTGAGTGTGGGGTTGCGTAAAGGCTCCCCCAGGGAGTTCAGGTGTACCCAACGGCTTCCGCTGAGAACACCTTTTGATGGCAGAAAGTGGCACCGTACGTGTTTTTTCGGGTCTAACTCGGGTTCAGCTTCTTGTTGCGGTTAGGGTTATGTTTAGGGTTGTTAGGAAAGAGTGAAGACGCAGAGTCCTGTTGAGTGTGGGGTTGCGTAAAGGCTCCCCCAGGGAGTTCAGGTGTACCCAAAGGCTTCCGCTGAGAGCACTTTTGGATGGCAGAAAGTGGCACCGTACGTGTTTTTTCGGGTCTAACTCGGGTTCAAATTCTTGTTCCGGTTAGGGTTATGTTTAGGGTTGTTAGGAAAGAGTGAAGACGCAGAGTCCTGTTGAGTGTGGGGTTGCGTAAAGGCTCCCCCAGGGAGTTCAGGTGTACCCAAAGGCTTCCGCTGAGAGCACTTTTGGATGGCAGAAAGTGGCACCGTACGTGTTTTTTCGGGTCTAACTCGGGTTCAGCTTCTTGTTGCGGTTAGGGTTATGTTTAGGGTTGTTAGGAAAGAGTGAAGACGCAGAGTCCTGTTGAGTGTGGGGTTGCGTAAAGGCTCCCCCAGGGAGTTCAGGTGTACCCAAAGGCTTCCGCTGAGAGCACTTTTGGATGGCAGAAAGTGGCACCGTACGTGTTTTTTCGGGTCTAACTCGGGTTCAGCTTCTTGTTGCGGTTAGGGTTATGTTTAGGGTTGTTAGGAAAGAGTGAAGACGCAGAGTCCTGTTGAGTGTGGGGTTGCGTAAAGGCTCCCCCAGGGAGTTCAGGTGTACCCAAAGGCTTCCGCTGAGAGCACTTTTTGATGGCAGAAAGTGGCACCGTACGTGTTTTTTCGGGTCTAACTCGGGTTCAGCTTCTTGTTGCGGTTAGGGTTATGTTTAGGGTTGTTAGGAAAGAGTGAAGACGCAGAGTCCTGTTGAGTGTGGGGTTGCGTAAAGGCTCCCCCAGGGAGTTCAGGTGTACCCAAAGGCTTCCGCTGAGAGCACTTTTTGACGGCAGAAAGTGGCACCGTACGTGTTTTTTCGGGTCTAACTCGGGTTGAGCTTCTTGTTCCGGTTAGGGTTATGTTTAGGGTTGTTAGGAAAGAGTGAAGACTCAGAGTCCTGTTGAGTGTGGCGTTGCGTAAAGGCTCCCCCAGGGAGTTCAGGTGTACCCAAAGGCTTCCGCTGAGAGCACTTTTTGATGGCAGAAAGTGGCACCGTACGTGTTTTTTCGGGTCTAACTCGGGTTCAGCTTCTTGTTGCGGTTAGGGTTATGTTTAGGGTTGTTAGGAAAGAGTGAAGACGCAGAGTCCTGTTGAGTGTGGGGTTGCGTAAAGGCTCCCCCAGGGAGTTCAGGTGTACCCAAAGGCTTCCGCTGAGAGCACTTTTGGATGGCAGAAAGTGGCACCGTACGTGTTTTTTCGGGTCTAACTCGGGTTCAGCTTCTTGTTGCGGTTAGGGTTATGTTTAGGGTTGTTAGGAAAGAGTGAAGACGCAGAGTCCTGTTGAGTGTGGGGTTGCGTAAAGGCTCCCCCAGGGAGTTCAGGTGTACCCAAAGGCTTCCGCTGAGAGCACTTTTTGATGGCAGAAAGTGGCACCGTACGTGTTTTTTCGGGTCTAACTCGGGTTCAGCTTCTTGTTGCGGTTAGGGTTATGTTTAGGGTTGTTAGGAAAGAGTGAAGACGCAGAGTCCTGTTGAGTGTGGGGTTGCGTAAAGGCTCCCCCAGGGAGTTCAGGTGTACCCAAAGGCTTCCGCTGAGAGCACTTTTTGATGGCAGAAAGTGGCACCGTACGTGTTTTTTCGGGTCTAACTCGGGTTCAGCTTCTTGTTGCGGTTAGGGTTATGTTTAGGGTTGTTAGGAAAGAGTGAAGACGCAGAGTCCTGTTGAGTGTGGGGTTGCGTAAAGGCTCCCCCAGGGAGTTCAGGTGTACCCAAAGGCTTCCGCTGAGAGCACTTTTTGACGGCAGAAAGTGGCACCGTACGTGTTTTTTCGGGTCTAACTCGGGTTGAGCTTCTTGTTCCGGTTAGGCTTATGTTTAGGGTTGTTAGGAAAGAGTGAAGACTCAGAGTCCTGTTGAGTGTGGGGTTGCGTAAAGGCTCCCCCAGGGAATTCAGGTGTACCCAAAGGCTTCCGCTGAGAGCACTTTTTGATGGCAGAAAGTGGCACCGTACGTGTTTTTTCGGGTCTAACTCGGGTTCAGCTTCTTGTTGCGGTTAGGGTTATGTTTAGGGTTGTTAGGAAAGAGTGAAGACGCAGAGTCCTGTTGAGTGTGGGGTTGCGTACAGGCTCCTCCAGGGAGTTCTGGTGTACCCAAAGGCTTCCGCTGAGAGCACTTTTTGATGGCAGAAAGTGGCACCGTACGTGTTTTTTCGGGTCTAACTCGGGTTCAGCTTCTTGTTGCGGTTAGGGTTATGTTTAGGGTTGTTAGGAAAGAGTGAAGACGCAGAGTCCTGTTGAGTGTGGGGTTGCGTAAAGGCTCCCCCAGGGAGTTCAGGTGTACCCAAAGGCTTCCGCTGAGAGCACTTTTGGATGGCAGAAAGTGGCACCGTACGTGTTTTTTCGGGTCTAACTCGGGTTCAGCTTCTTGTTGCGGTTAGGGTTATGTTTAGGGTTGTTAGGAAAGAGTGAAGACGCAGAGTCCTGTTGAGTGTGGGGTTGCGTAAAGGCTCCCCCAGGGAGTTCAGGTGTACCCAAAGGCTTCCGCTGAGAGCACTTTTGGATGGCAGAAAGTGGCACCGTACGTGTTTTTTCGGGTCTAACTCGGGTTCAGCTTCTTGTTGCGGTTAGGGTTATGTTAGGGTTGTTAGGAAAGAGTGAAGACGCAGAGTCCTGTTGAGTGTGGGGTTGCGTAAAGGCTCCCCCAGGGAGTTCAGGTGTACCCAAAGGCTTCCGCTGAGAGCACTTTTGGATGGCAGAAAGTGGCACCGTACGTGTTTTTTCGGGTCTAACTCGGGTTCAGCTTCTTGTTGCGGTTAGGGTTATGTTTAGGGTTGTTAGGAAAGAGTGAAGACGCAGAGTCCTGTTGAGTGTGGGGTTGCGTAAAGGCTCCCCCAGGGAGTTCAGGTGTACCCAAAGGCTTCCGCTGAGAGCACTTTTTGACGGCAGAAAGTGGCACCGTACGTGTTTTTTCGGGTCTAACTCGGGTTCAGCTTCTTGTTGCGGTTAGGGTTATGTTTAGGGTTGTTAGGAAAGAGTGAAGACGCAGAGTCCTGTTGAGTGTGGGGTTGCGTAAAGGCTCCCCCAGGGAGTTCAGGTGTACCCAAAGGCTTCCGCTGAGAGCACTTTTTGATGGCAGAAAGTGGCACCGTACGTGTTTTTTCGGGTCTAACTCGGGTTCAGCTTCTTGTTGCGGTTAGGGTTATGTTTAGGGTTGTTAGGAAAGAGTGAAGACGCAGAGTCCTGTTGAGTGTGGGGTTGCGTAAAGGCTCCCCCAGGGAGTTCAGGTGTACCCAAAGGCTTCCGCTGAGAGCACTTTTTGATGGCAGAAAGTGGCACCGTACGTGTTTTTTCGGGTCTAACTCGGGTTCAGCTTCTTGTTGCGGTTAGGGTTATGTTTAGGGTTGTTAGGAAAGAGTGAAGACGCAGAGTCCTGTTGAGTGTGGGGTTGCGTAAAGGCTCCCCCAGGGAGTTCAGGTGTACCCAAAGGCTTCCGCTGAGAGCACTTTTTGATGGCAGAAAGTGGCACCGTACGTGTTTTTTCGGCTCTAACTCGGGTTCAGCTTCTTGTTGCGGTTAGGGTTATGTTTAGGGTTGTTAGGAAAGAGTGAAGACGCAGAGTCCTGTTGAGTGTGGGGTTGCGTACAGGCTCCTCCAGGGAGTTCTGGTGTACCCAAAGGCTTCCGCTGAGAGCACTTTTTGACGGCAGAAAGTGGCACCGTACGTGTTTTTTCGGGTCTAACTCGGGTTCAGCTTCTTGTTGCGGTTAGGGTTATGTTTAGGGTTGTTAGGAAAGAGTGAAGACGCAGAGTCCTGTTGAGTGTGGGGTTGCGTAAAGGCTCCCCCAGGGAGTTCAGGTGTACCCAAAGGCTTCCGCTGAGAGCACTTTTGGATGGCAGAAAGTGGCACCGTACGTGTTTTTTCGGGTCTAACTCGGGTTCAGCTTCTTGTTGCGGTTAGGGTTATGTTTAGGGTTGTTAGGAAAGAGTGAAGACGCAGAGTCCTGTTGAGTGTGGGGTTGCGTAAAGGCTCCCCCAGGGAGTTCAGGTGTACCCAAAGGCTTCCGCTGAGAGCACTTTTGGATGGCAGAAAGTGGCACCGTACGTGTTTTTTCGGGTCTAACTCGGGTTCAGCTTCTTGTTGCGGTTAGGGTTATGTTAGGGTTGTTAGGAAAGAGTGAAGACGCAGAGTCCTGTTGAGTGTGGGGTTGCGTAAAGGCTCCCCCAGGGAGTTCAGGTGTACCCAAAGGCTTCCGCTGAGAGCACTTTTTGATGGCAGAAAGTGGCACCGTACGTGTTTTTTCGGGTCTAACTCGGGTTCAGCTTCTTGTTGCGGTTAGGGTTATGTTTAGGGTTGTTAGGAAAGAGTGAAGACGCAGAGTCCTGTTGAGTGTGGGGTTGCGTAAAGGCTCCCCCAGGGAGTTCAGGTGTACCCAAAGGCTTCCGCTGAGAGCACTTTTTGATGGCAGAAAGTGGCACCGTACGTGTTTTTTCGGGTCTAACTCGGGTTCAGCTTCTTGTTGCGGTTGGGGTTATGTTTAGGGTTGTTAGGAAAGAGTGAAGACGCAGAGTCCTGTTGAGTGTGGGGTTGCGTAAAGGCTCCCCCAGGGAGTTCAGGTGTACCCAAAGGCTTCCGCTGAGAGCACTTTTGGATGGCAGAAAGTGGCACCGTACGTGTTTTTTCGGGTCTAACTCGGGTTCAGCTTCTTGTTGCGGTTAGGGTTATGTTTAGGGTTGTTAGGAAAGAGTGAAGACGCAGAGTCCTGTTGAGTGTGGGGTTGCGTAAAGGCTCCCCCAGGGAGTTCAGGTGTACCCAAAGGCTTCCGCTGAGAGCACTTTTTGATGGCAGAAAGTGGCACCGTACGTGTTTTTTCGGGTCTAACTCGGGTTCAGCTTCTTGTTGCGGTTAGGGTTATGTTTAGGGTTGTTAGGAAAGAGTGAAGACGCAGAGTCCTGTTGAGTGTGGGGTTGTGTACAGGCTCCTCCAGGGAGTTCTGGTGTACCCAAAGGCTTCCGCTGAGAGCACTTTTTGATGGCAGAAAGTGGCACCGTACGTGTTTTTTCGGGTCTAACTCGGGTTCAGCTTCTTGTTGCGGTTAGGGTTATGTTTAGGGTTGTTAGGAAAGAGTGAAGACGCAGAGTCCTGTTGAGTGTGGGGTTGCGTAAAGGCTCCCCCAGGGAGTTCAGGTGTACCCAAAGGCTTCCGCTGAGAGCACTTTTGGATGGCAGAAAGTGGCACCGTACGTGTTTTTTCGGGTCTAACTCGGGTTCAGCTCCTTGTTGCGGTTAGGGTTATGTTTAGGGTTGTTAGGAAAGAGTGAAGACGCAGAGTCCTGTTGAGTGTGGGGTTGCGTAAAGGCTCCCCCAGGGAGTTCAGGTGTACCCAAAGGCTTCCGCTGAGAGCACTTTTTGATGGCAGAAAGTGGCACCGTACGTGTTTTTTCGGGTCTAACTCGGGTTCAGCTTCTTGTTGCGGTTAGGGTTATGTTAGGGTTGTTAGGAAAGAGTGAAGACGCAGAGTCCTGTTGAGTGTGGGGTTGCGTAAAGGCTCCCCCAGGGAGTTCAGGTGTACCCAAAGGCTTCCGCTGAGAGCACTTTTTGATGGCAGAAAGTGGCACCGTACGTGTTTTTTCGGGTCTAACTTGGGTTCAGCTTCTTGTTCCGGTTAGGGTTATGTTTAGGGTTGTTAGGAAAGAGTGAAGACGCAGAGTCCTGTTGAGTGTGGGGTTGCGTAAAGGCTCCCCCAGGGAGTTCAGGTGTACCCAAAGGCTTCTGCTGAGAGCACTTTTTGATGGCAGAAAGTGGCACCGTACGTGTTTTTTCGGGTCTAACTCGGGTTCAGCTTCTTGTTGCGGTTAGGGTTATGTTTAGGGTTGTTAGGAAAGAGTGAAGACGCAGAGTCCTGTTGAGTGTGGGGTTGCGTAAAGGCTCCCCCAGGGAATTCAGGTGTACCCAAAGGCTTCCGCTGAGAGCACTTTTTGATGGCAGAAAGTGGCACCGTACGTGTTTTTTCGTGTCTAACTCGGGTTCAGCTTCTTGTTGCGGTTAGGGTTATGTTTAGGGTTGTTAGGAAAGAGTGAAGACGCAGAGTCCTGTTGAGTGTGGGGTTGCGTAAAGGCTCCCCCAGGGAGTTCAGGTGTACCCAAAGGCTTCCACTGAGAGCACTTTTTGATGGCAGAAAGTGGCACCGTACGTGTTTTTTCGGGTCTAACTCGGGTTCAGCTTCTTGTTGCGGTTAGGGTTATGTTTAGGGTTGTTAGGAAAGAGTGAAGACGCAGAGTCCTGTTGAGTGTGGGGTTGCGTAAAGGCTCCCCCAGGGAGTTCAGGTGTACCCAAAGGCTTCCGCTCAGAGCACTTTTGGATGGCAGAAAGTGGCACCGTACGTGTTTTTTCGGGTCTAACTCGGGTTCAGCTTCTTGTTGCGGTTAGGGTTATGTTTAGGGTTGTTAGGAAAGAGTGAAGACTCAGAGTCCTGTTGAGTGTGGGGTTGCGTAAAGGCTCCCCCAGGGAGTTCAGGTGTACCCAAAGGCTTCCGCTGAGAGCACTTTTGGATGGCAGAAAGTGGCACCGTACGTGTTTTTTCGGGTCTAACTCGGGTTCAGCTTCTTGTTGCGGTTAGGGTTATGTTTAGGGTTGTTAGGAAAGAGTGAAGACGCAGAGTCCTGTTGAGTGTGGGGTTGCGTAAAGGCTCCCCCAGGGAGTTCAGGTGTACCCAAAGGCTTCCGCTGAGAGCACTTTTTGATGGCAGAAAGTGGCACCGTACGTGTTTTTTCGGGTCTAACTCGGGTTCAGCTTCTTGTTGCGGTTAGGGTTATGTTAGGGTTGTTAGGAAAGAGTGAAGACGCAGAGTCCTGTTGAGTGTGGGGTTGCGTAAAGGCTCCCCCAGGGAGTTCAGGTGTACCCAAAGGCTTCTGCTGAGAGCACTTTTGGATGGCAGAAAGTGGCACCGTACGTGTTTTTTCGGGTCTAACTCGGGTTCAGCTTCTTGTTGCGGTTAGGGTTATGTTTAGGGTTGTTAGGAAAGAGTGAAGACGCAGAGTCCTGTTGAGTGTGGGGTTGCGTAAAGGCTCCCCCAGGGAGTTCAGGTGTACCCAAAGGCTTCCGCTGAGAGCACTTTTTGACGGCAGAAATTGGCACCGTACGTGTTTTTTCGGGTCTAACTCGGGTTCAGCTTCTTGTTGCGGTTAGGGTTATGTTTAGGGTTGTTAGGAAAGAGTGAAGACGCAGAGTCCTGTTGAGTGTGGGGTTGCGTAAAGGCTCCCCCAGGGAGTTCAGGTGTACCCAAAGGCTTCCGCTGAGAGCACTTTTGGATGGCAGAAAGTGGCACCGTACGTGTTTTTTCGGGTCTAACTCGGGTTCAGCTTCTTGTTGCGGTTAGGGTTATGTTTAGGGTTGTTAGGAAAGAGTGAAGACGCAGAGTCCTGTTGAGTGTGGGGTTGCGTAAAGGCTCCCCCAGGGAGTTCAGGTGTACCCAAAGGCTTCCGCTGAGAGCACTTTTTGATGGCAGAAAGTGGCACCGTACGTGTTTTTTCGGGTCTAACTCGGGTTCAGCTTCTTGTTGCGGTTAGGGTTATGTTTAGGGTTGTTAGGAAAGAGTGAAGACGCAGAGTCCTGTTGAGTGTGGGGTTGCGTAAAGGCTCCCCCAGGGAGTTCAGGTGTACCCAAAGGCTTCCGCTGAGAGCACTTTTTGATGGCAGAAAGTGGCACCGTACGTGTTTTTTCGGGTCTAACTTGGGTTCAGCTTCTTGTTCCGGTTAGGGTTATGTTTAGGGTTGTTAGGAAAGAGTGAAGACGCAGAGTCCTGTTGAGTGTGGGGTTGCGTAAAGGCTCCCCCAGGGAGTTCAGGTGTACCCAAAGGCTTCCGCTGAGAGCACTTTTTGATGGCAGAAAGTGGCACCGTACGTGTTTTTTCGGGTCTAACTCGGGTTCAGCTTCTTGTTGCGGTTAGGGTTATGTTTAGGGTTGTTAGGAAAGAGTGAAGACACAGAGTCCTGTTGAGTGTGGGGTTGCGTAAAGGCTCCCCCAGGGAGTTCAGGTGTACCCAAAGGCTTCCGCTGAGAGCACTTTTTGATGGCAGAAAGTGGCACCGTACGTGTTTTTTCGGGTCTAACTCGGGTTCAGCTTCTTGTTGCGGTTAGGGTTATGTTTAGGGTTGTTAGGAAAGAGTGAAGACGCAGAGTCCTGTTGAGTGTGGGGTTGCGTAAAGGCTCCCCCAGGGAGTTCAGGTGTACCCAAAGGCTTCCGCTGAGAGCACTTTTTGATGGCAGAAAGTGGCACCGTACGTGTTTTTTCGGGTCTAACTCGGGTTCAGCTTCTTGTTGCGGTTAGGGTTATGTTTAGGGTTGTTAGGAAAGAGTGAAGACGCAGAGTCCTGTTGAGTGTGGGGTTGCGTAAAGGCTCCCCCAGGGAGTTCAGGTGTACCCAAAGGCTTCCGCTGAGAGCACTTTTTGATGGCAGAAAGTGGCACCGTACGTGTTTTTTCGGGTCTAACTCGGGTTCAGCTTCTTGTTGCGGTTAGGGTTATGTTTAGGGTTGTTAGGAAAGAGTGAAGACGCAGAGTCCTGTTGAGTGTGGGGTTGCGTAAAGGCTCCCCCAGGGAGTTCAGGTGTACCCAAAGGCTTCCGCTGAGAGCACTTTTTGATGGCAGAAAGTGGCACCGTACGTGTTTTTTCGGGTCTAACTTGAGGCAGCTTCTTGTTCCGGTTAGGGTTATGTTTAGGGTTGTTAGGAAAGAGTGAAGACGCAGAGTCCTGTTGAGTGTGGGGTTGCGTAAAGGCTCCCCCAGGGAGTTCAGGTGTACCCAAAGGCTTCCGCTGAGAGCACTTTTGGATGGCAGAAAGTGGCACCGTACGTGTTTTTTCGGGTCTAACTCGGGTTCAGCTTCTTGTTGCGGTTAGGGTTATGTTTAGGGTTGTTAGGAAAGAGTGAAGACGCAGAGTCCTGTTGAGTGTGGGGTTGCGTAAAGGCTCCCCCAGGGAGTTCAGGTGTACCCAAAGGCTTCCGCTGAGAGCACTTTTTGATGGCAGAAAGTGGCACCGTATGTGTTTTTTCGGGTCTAACTCGGGTTCAGCTTCTTGTTGCGGTTAGGGTTATGTTTAGGGTTGTTAGGAAAGAGTGAAGACGCAGAGTCCTGTTGAGTGTGGGGTTGCGTAAAGGCTCCCCCAGGGAGTTCAGGTGTACCCAAAGGCTTCCGCTGAGAGCACTTTTTGATGGCAGAAAGTGGCACCGTACGTGTTTTTTCGGGTCTAACTCGGGTTCAGCTTCTTGTTGCGGTTAGGGTTATGTTTAGGGTTGTTAGGAAAGAGTGAAGACGCAGAGTCCTGTTGAGTGTGGGGTTGCGTAAAGGCTCCCCCAGGGAGTTCAGGTGTACCCAAAGGCTTCCGCTGAGAGCACTTTTTGATGGCAGAAAGTGGCACCGTACGTGTTTTTTCGGGTCTAACTCGGGTTCAGCTTCTTGTTGCGGTTAGGGTTATGTTTAGGGTTGTTAGGAAAGAGTGAAGACGCAGAGTCCTGTTGAGTGTGGGGTTGCGTAAAGGCTCCCCCAGGGAGTTCAGGTGTACCCAAAGGCTTCCGCTGAGAGCACTTTTGGATGGCAGAAAGTGGCACCGTACGTGTTTTTTCGGGTCTAACTCGGGTTCAGCTTCTTGTTGCGGTTAGGGTTATGTTTAGGGTTGTTAGGAAAGAGTGAAGACGCAGAGTCCTGTTGAGTGTGGGGTTGCGTAAAGGCTCCCCCAGGGAGTTCAGGTGTACCCAAAGGCTTCCGCTGAGAGCACTTTTTGATGGCAGAAAGTGGCACCGTATGTGTTTTTTCGGGTCTAACTCGGGTTCAGCTTCTTGTTGCGGTTAGGGTTATGTTTAGGGTTGTTAGGAAAGAGTGAAGACGCAGAGTCCTGTTGAGTGTGGGGTTGCGTAAAGGCTCCCCCAGGGAGTTCAGGTGTACCCAAAGGCTTCCGCTGAGAGCACTTTTTGATGGCAGAAAGTGGCACCGTACGTGTTTTTTCGGGTCTAACTCGGGTTCAGCTTCTTGTTGCGGTTAGGGTTATGTTTAGGGTTGTTAGGAAAGAGTGAAGACGCAGAGTCCTGTTGAGTGTGGGGTTGCGTAAAGGCTCCCCCAGGGAGTTCAGGTGTACCCAAAGGCTTCCGCTGAGAGCACTTTTTGATGGCAGAAAGTGGCACCGTACGTGTTTTTTCGGGTCTAACTCGGGTTCAGCTTCTTGTTGCGGTTAGGGTTATGTTTAGGGTTGTTAGGAAAGAGTGAAGACGCAGAGTCCTGTTGAGTGTGGGGTTGCGTAAAGGCTCCCCCAGGGAGTTCAGGTGTACCCAAAGGCTTCCGCTGAGAGCACTTTTTGATGGCAGAAAGTGGCACCGTACGTGTTTTTTCGGGTCTAACTCGGGTTCAGCTTCTTGTTGCGGTTAGGGTTATGTTTAGGGTTGTTAGGAAAGAGTGAAGACGCAGAGTCCTGTTGAGTGTGGGGTTGCGTAAAGGCTCCCCCAGGGAGTTCAGGTGTACCCAAAGGCTTCCGCTGAGAGCACTTTTTGATGGCAGAAAGTGGCACCGTACGTGTTTTTTCGGGTCTAACTCAGGTTCAGCTTCTTGTTGCGGTTAGGGTTATGTTTAGGGTTGTTAGGAAAGAGTGAAGACGCAGAGTCCTGTTGAGTGTGGGGTTGCGTAAAGGCTCCCCCAGGGAGTTCAGGTGTACCCAAAGGCTTCCGCTGAGAGCACTTTTGGATGGCAGAAAGTGGCACCGTACGTGTTTTTTCGGGTCTAACTCGGGTTCAGCTTCTTGTTGCGGTTAGGGTTATGTTTAGGGTTGTTAGGAAAGAGTGAAGACGCAGAGTCCTGTTGAGTGTGGGGTTGCGTAAAGGCTCCCCCAGGGAGTTCAGGTGTACCCAAAGGCTTCCGCTGAGAGCACTTTTTGATGGCAGAAAGTGGCACCGTACGTGTTTTTTCGGGTCTTACTCGGGTTCAGCTTCTTGTTGCAGTTAGGGTTATGTTTAGGGTTGTTAGGAAAGAGTGAAGACGCAGAGTCCTGTTGAGTGTGGGGTTGCGTAAAGGCTTCCCCAGGGAGTTCAGGTGTACCCAAAGGCTTCCGCTGAGAGCACTTTTTGATGGCAGAAAGTGGCACCGTACGTGTTTTTTCGGGTCTAACTCGGGTTCAGCTTCTTGTTGCGGTTAGGGTTATGTTTAGGGTTGTTAGGAAAGAGTGAAGACGCAGAGTCCTGTTGAGTGTGGGGTTGCGTAAAGGCTCCCCCAGGGAGTTCAGGTGTACCCAAAGGCTTCCGCTGAGAGCACTTTTGGATGGCAGAAAGTGGCACCGTACGTGTTTTTTCGGCTCTAACTCGGGTTCAGCTTCTTGTTGCGGTTAGGGTTATGTTTAGGGTTGTTAGGAAAGAGTGAAGACGCAGAGTCCTGTTGAGTGTGGGGTTGCGTAAAGGCTCCCCCAGGGAGTTCAGGTGTACCCAAAGGCTTCCGCTGAGAGCACTTTTGGATGGCAGAAAGTGGCACCGTACGTGTTTTTTCGGGTCTAACTCGGGTTCAGCTTCTTGTTGCGGTTAGGGTTATGTTTAGGGTTGTTAGGAAAGAGTGAAGACGCAGAGTCCTGTTGAGTGTGGGGTTGCGTAAAGGCTCCCCCAGGGAGTTCAGGTGTACCCAAAGGCTTCCGCTGAGAGCACTTTTTGATGGCAGAAAGTGGCACCGTACGTGTTTTTTCGGGTCTAACTCGGGTTCAGCTTCTTGTTGCGGTTAGGGTTATGTTTAGGGTTGTTAGGAAAGAGTGAAGACGCAGAGTCCTGTTGAGTGTGGGGTTGCGTAAAGGCTCCCCCAGGGAGTTCAGGTGTACCCAAAGGCTTCCGCTGAGAGCACTTTTGGATGGCAGAAAGTGGCACCGTACGTGTTTTTTCGGGTCTAACTCGGGTTCAGCTTCTTGTTGCGGTTAGGGTTATGTTTAGGGTTGTTAGGAAAGAGTGAAGACGCAGAGTCCTGTTGAGTGTGGGGTTGCGTAAAGGCTCCCCCAGGGAGTTCAGGTGTACCCAAAGGCTTCCGCTGAGAGCACTTTTGGATGGCAGAAAGTGGCACCGTACGTGTTTTTTCGGGTCTAACTCGGGTTCAGCTTCTTGTTGCAGTTAGGGTTATGTTTAGGGTTGTTAGGAAAGAGTGAAGACGCAGAGTCCTGTTGAGTGTGGGGTTGCGTAAAGGCTTCCCCAGGGAGTTCAGGTGTACCCAAAGGCTTCCGCTGAGAGCACTTTTTGATGGCAGAAAGTGGCACCGTACGTGTTTTTTCGGGTCTAACTCGGGTTCAGCTTCTTGTTGCGGTTAGGGTTATGTTTAGTGTTGTTAGGAAAGAGTGAAGACGCAGAGTCCTGTTGAGTGTGGGGTTGCGTAAAGGCTCCCCCAGGGAGTTCAGGTGTACCCAAAGGCTTCCGCTGAGAGCACTTTTTGATGGCAGAAAGTGGCACCGTACGTGTCTTTTCGGGTCTAACTCGGGTTCAGCTTCTTGTTCCGGTTAGGGTTATGTTTAGGGTTGTTAGGAAAGAGTGAAGACGCAGAGTCCTGTTGAGTGTGGGGTTGCGTAAAGGCTCCCCCAGGGAGTTCAGGTGTACCCAAAGGCTTCCGCTGAGAGCACTTTTGGATGGCAGAAAGTGGCACCGTACGTGTTTTTTCGGGTCTAACTCGGGTTCAGCTTCTTGTTGCGGTTAGGGTTATGTTTAGGGTTGTTAGGAAAGAGTGAAGACGCAGAGTCCTGTTGAGTGTGGGGTTGCGTAAAGGCTCCCCCAAGGAATTCAGGTGTACCCAAAGGCTTCCGCTGAGAGCACTTTTTGATGGCAGAAAGTGGCACCGTACGTGTTTTTTCGGGTCTAACTCGGGTTCAGCTTCTTGTTGCGGTTAGGGTTATGTTTAGGGTTGTTAGGAAAGAGTGAAGACGCAGAGTCCTA
>NW_028153988.1:55000-77500 GCF_964211835.1 Anser anser
GGTAGGTCTAGGGCTAGGGTTCGGGCTTGGGTTAGGGTTTAGGGTTAGGGTTAGGGTTAGTGTTGGTGTTAGTGCTAGGGTTAGGGTTATGGCTAGGGTTAGCGCTAGGGTTATGTTTAGGCTTAGTGTTAGGGCTAGGGCGAGGTCTACGGCTAGAGATAGGGTTAGGGTTAGGGTTAGGGTTAGGGTTAGGGTTAGGATTAGGGTTAATGTTACGGTTAGGGTTAGGGTTAGGGTTAGGGTTAGGGTTAGCGTTATGGTTACGGTTAGAGTTTAGGGGTTAAGGGTTAGTGGTTAGGCATTAGGGGTTAGGGGTTAGGGGTTAGGGTTAGTGTTAGGGTTAGTGTTAGGGTTTAGGGTTTGGCGTAGGATTAGGGTTAGGGTTAGGGTTAGTTTAAGGGTTAGGGATAGGGTTAGGTTTAGGGTGAGCGCTAGGTTTAGAGTTAGGGTTAGGGCTAGGTTTAGGGTTTGGATTAGGGTTACGGCTAGGTCTAGGGCTAGGGTTCAGGCTAGGGTTAGGGTTTAGGGTTAAGGTTAGGGTTACGTTTAGGGTTTAGGGTTTAGGGTTTAGGGTTAAGGATTAGGGATAGGGCTAGGGTTAGGGTTAGTGTTTAGGTTCGGGTTAGGGTTAGGGTTTAGGGTTTAGGGTTTGGGTTAGGGATAGGGTTAGGGTTAGGGTTACGGTTATGGTTATGGTTAGAGGTTAGGGGTTAGAGCTTAGAGGTTAGGGTTAGGGTTAGGGTTAGGGTTAGGGTTAGGGTTACGGTTAGGGTTAGGGTTATGGTTAGGGTTTTGAGTCAGGGTTTAGTGTTAGGATTTAAGGTTAGGGTTAGGGTTAGGGTTAGGGTTCAGGGTTTAGGGTTTAATGTTTAGTGTTTAGGGCTGGAGTTAGAGTTAGGTGTAGGGTTCTGGTTAGGGTTTAGTTGTAGGGGCAGTGTTAGTTTTAGTGTTAGTATTAGGGTTAGAGTTGTTTGGAAATATTGAAGGCACAGAGTTCTGTTGAGTGTGGGGTTGCGTAAAGGCTCCCCCAGGGAGTTCAGGTGTACCCAAAGGCTTCCGCTGAGAGCACTTTTGGATGGCAGAAAGTGGCACCGTACGTGTTTTTTCGGGTCTAACTCGGGTTCAGCTTCTTGTTGCGGTTAGGGTTATGTTTAGGGTTGTTAGGAAAGAGTGAAGACGCAGAGTCCTGTTGAGTGTGGGGTTGCGTAAAGGCTCCCCCAGGGAGTTCAGGTGTACCCAAAGGCTTCCGCTGAGAGCACTTTTTGACGGCAGAAAGTGGCACCGTACGTGTTTTTTCGGGTCTAACTCGGGTTCAGCTTCTTGTTGCGGTTAGGGTTATGTTTAGGGTTGTTAGGAAAGAGTGAAGACGCAGAGTCCTGTTGAGTGTGGGGTTGCGTAAAGGCTCCCCCAGGGAGTTCAGGTGTACCCAAAGGCTTCCGCTGAGAGCACTTTTGGATGGCAGAAAGTGGCACCGTACGTGTTTTTTCGGGTCTAACTCGGGTTCAGCTTCTTGTTGCGGTTAGGGTTATGTTTAGGGTTGTTAGGAAAGAGTGAAGACGCAGAGTCCTGTTGAGTGTGGGGTTGCGTAAAGGCTCCCCCAGGGAGTTCAGGTGTACCCAAAGGCTTCCGCTGAGAGCACTTTTGGATGGCAGAAAGTGGCACCGTACGTGTTTTTTCGGGTCTAACTCGGGTTCAGCTTCTTGTTGCGGTAAGGGTTATGTTTAGGGTTGTTAGGAAAGAGTGAAGACGCAGAGTCCTGTTGAGTGTGGGGTTGCGTAAAGGCTCCCCCAGGGAGTTCAGGTGTACCCAAAGGCTTCCGCTGAGAGCACTTTTTGATGGCAGAAAGTGGCACCGTACGTGTTTTTTCGGGTCTAACTCGGGTTCAGCTTCTTGTTGCGGTTAGGGTTATGTTTAGGGTTGTTAGGAAAGAGTGAAGACGCAGAGTCCTGTTGAGTGTGGGGTTGCGTAAAGGCTCCCCCAGGGAGTTCAGGTGTACCCAAAGGCTTCCGCTGAGAGCACTTTTGGATGGCAGAAAGTGGCACCGTACGTGTTTTTTCGGGTCTAACTCGGGTTCAGCTTCTCGTTGAAGTTAGGGTTATGTTTAGGGTTGTTAGGAAAGAGTGAAGACGCAGAGTCCTGTTGAGTGTGGGGTTGCGTAAAGGCTCCCCCAGGGAGTTCAGGTGTACCCAAAGGCTTCCGCTGAGAGCACTTTTGGATGGCAGAAAGTGGCACCGTACGTGTTTTTTCGGGTCTAACTCGGGTTCAGCTTCTTGTTCCGGTTAGGGTTATGTTTAGGGTTGTTAGGAAAGAGTGAAGACGCAGAGTCCTGTTGAGAGTGGGGTTGTGTAAAGGCTCCCCCAGGGAGTTCAGGTGTACCCAAAGGCTTCCGCTGAGAGCACTTTTAGATGGCAGAAAGTGGCACTGTACGTGTTTTTTCGGGTCTAACTCGGGTTCAGCTTCTTGTTGCGGTTAGGGTTATGTTTAGGGTTGTTAGGAAAGAGTGAAGACGCAGAGTCCTGTTGAGTGTGGGGTTGCGTAAAGGCTCCCCCAGGGAGTTCAGGTGTACCCAAAGGCTTCCGCTGAGAGCACTTTTGGATGGCAGAAAGTGGCACCGTACGTGTTTTTTCGGGTCTAACTCAGGTTCAGCTTCTTGTTGCGGTTAGGGTTATATTTAGGGTTGTTAGGAAAGAGTGAAGACGCAGAGTCCTGTTGAGTGTGGGGTTGCGTAAAGGCTCCCTCAGGGAGTTCAGGTGTACCCAAAGGCTTCCGCTGAGAGCACTTTTGGATGGCAGAAAGTGGCACCGTACATGTTTTTTCGGGTCTAACTCGGGTTCAGCTTCTTGTTGCGGTTAGGGTTATGTTTAGGGTTGTTAGGAAAGAGTGAAGACGCAGAGTCCTGTTGAGTGTGGGGTTGCGTAAAGGCTCCCCCAGGGAGTTCAGGTGTACCCAAAGGCTTCCGCTGAGAGCACTTTTTGATGGCAGAAAGTGGCACCGTACGTGTTTTTTCGGGTCTAACTCGGGTTCAGCTTCTTGTTGCGGTTAGGGTTATGTTTAGGGTTGTTAGGAAAGAGTGAGAACGCAGAGTCCTGTTGAGTGTGGGGTTGCGTAAAGGCTCCCCCAGGGAGTTCAGGTGTACCCAAAGGCTTCCGCTGAGAGCACTTTTTGATGGCAGAAAGTGGCACCGTACGTGTTTTTTCGGGTCTAACTCGGGTTCAGCTTCTTGTTGCGGTTAGGGTTATGTTTAGGGTTGTTAGGAAAGAGTGAAGACGCAGAGTCCTGTTGAGTGTGGGGTTGCGTAAAGGCTCCCCCAGGGAGTTCAGGTGTACCCAAAGGCTTCCGCTGAGAGCACTTTTGGATGGCAGAAAGTGGCACCGTACGTGTTTTTTCGGGTCTAACTCGGGTTCAGCTTCTTGTTGCGGTTAGGGTTATGTTTAGGGTTGTTAGGAAAGAGTGAAGATGCAGAGTCCTCTTGAGTGTGGGGTTGCGTAAAGGCTCCCCCAGGGAGTTCAGGTGTACCCAAAGGCTTCCGCTGAGAGCACTTTTAGATGGCAGAAAGTGGCACTGTACGTGTTTTTTCGGGTCTAACTCGGGTTCAGCTTCTTGTTGCGGTTAGGGTTATGTTTAGGGTTGTTAGGAAAGAATGAAGACGCAGAGTCCTGTTGAGTGTGGGGTTGCGTAAAGGCTCCCCCAGGGAGTTCAGGTGTACCCAAAGGCTTCCGCTGAGAGCACTTTTGGATGGCAGAAAGTGGCACCGTACGTGTTTTTTCGGGTCTAACTCGGGTTCAGCTTCTTGTTGCGGTTAGGGTTATGTTTAGGGTTGTTAGGAAAGAGTGAAGACGCAGAGTCCTGTTGAGTGTGGGGTTGCGTAAAGGCTCCCCCAGGGAGTTCAGGTGTACCCAAAGGCTTCCGCTGAGAGCACTTTTGGATGGCAGAAAGTGGCACCGTACGTGTTTTTTCGGGTCTAACTCGGGTTCAGCTTCTTGTTGAAGTTAGGGTTATGTTTAGGGTTGTTAGGAAAGAGTGAAGACGCAGAGTCCTGTTGAGTGTGGGGTTGCGTAAAGGCTCCCCCAGGGAGTTCAGGTGTACCCAAAGGCTTCCGCTGAGAGCACTTTTTGATGGCAAAAAGTGGCACCGTACGTGTTTTTTCGGGTCTAACTCGGGTTCAGCTTCTTGTTGCGGTTAGGGTTATGTTTAGGGTTGTTAGGAAAGAGTGAAGACGCAGAGTCCTGTTGAGTGTGGGGTTGCGTAAAGGCTCCCCCAGGGAGTTCAGGTGTACCCAAAGGCTTCCGCTGAGAGCACTTTTTGATGGCAGAAAGTGGCACCGTACGTGTTTTTTCGGGTCTAACGGGTTCAGCTTCTTGTTGCGGTTAGGGTTATGTTTAGGGTTGTTAGGAAAGAGTGAAGACGCAGAGTCCTGTTGAGTGTGGGGTTGCGTAAAGGCTCCCCCAGGGAGTTCAGGTGTACCCAAAGGCTTCCGCTGAGAGCACTTTTGGATGGCAGAAAGTGGCACCGTACGTGTTTTTTCGGGTCTAACTCGGGTTCAGCTTCTTGTTGCGGTTAGGGTTATGTTTAGGGTTGTTAGGAAAGAGTGAAAACGCAGAGTCCTGTTGAGTGTGGGGTTGCGTAAAGGCTCCCCCAGGGAGTTCAGGTGTACCCAAAGGCTTCCGCTGAGAGCACTTTTTGATGGCAGAAAGTGGCACCGTACGTGTTTTTTCGGGTCTAACTCGGGTTCAGCTTCTTGTTGCGGTTAGGGTTATGTTTAGGGTTGTTAGGAAAGAGTGAAGACGCAGAGTCCTGTTGAGTGTGGGGTTGCGTAAAGGCTCCCCCAGGGAGTTCAGGTGTACCCAAAGGCTTCCGCTGAGAGCACTTTTTGATGGCAGAAAGTGGCACCGTACGTGTTTTTTCGGGTCTAACTCGGGTTCAGCTTCTTGTTGCGGTTAGGGTTATGTTTAGGGTTGTTAGGAAAGAGTGAAGACGCAGAGTCCTGTTGAGTGTGGGGTTGCGTAAAGGCTCCCCCAGGGAGTTCAGGTGTACCCAAAGGCTTCCGCTGAGAGCACTTTTTGATGGCAGAAAGTGGCACCGTACGTGTTTTTTCGGGTCTAACTCGGGTTCAGCTTCTTGTTGCGGTTAGGGTTATGTTTAGGGTTGTTAGGAAAGAGTGAAGATGCAGAGTCCTGTTGAGTGTGGGGTTGCGTAAAGGCTCCCCCAGGGAGTTCAGGTGTACCCAAAGGCTTCCGCTGAGAGCACTTTTTGATGGCAGAAAGTGGCACCGTACGTGTTTTTTCGGGTCTAACTCGGGTTCAGCTTCTTGTTGCGGTTGGGGTTATGTTTAGGGTTGTTAGGAAAGAGTGAAGACGCAGAGTCCTGTTGAGTGTGGGGTTGCGTAAAGGCTCCCCCAGGGAGTTCAGGTGTACCCAAAGGCTTCCGCTGAGAGCACTTTTTGATGGCAGAAAGTGGCACCGTACGTGTTTTTTCGGGTCTAACTCGGGTTCAGCTTCTTGTTGCGGTTAGGGTTATGTTTAGGGTTGTTAGGAAAGAGTGAAGACGCAGAGTCCTGTTGAGTGTGGGGTTGCGTAAAGGCTCCCCCAGGGAGTTCAGGTGTACCCAAAGGCTTCCGCTGAGAGCACTTTTGGATGGCAGAAAGTGGCACCGTACGTGTTTTTTCGGGTCTAACTCGGGTTCAGCTTCTTGTTGCGGTTAGGGTTATGTTTAGGGTTGTTAGGAAAGAGTGAAGACGCAGAGTCCTGTTGAGTGTGGGGTTGCGTAAAGGCTCCCCCAGGGAGTTCAGGTGTACCCAAAGGCTTCCGCTGAGAGCACTTTTGGATGGCAGAAAGTGGCACCGTACGTGTTTTTTCGGGTCTAACTCGGGTTCAGCTTCTTGTTGCGGTTAGGGTTATGTTTAGGGTTGTTAGGAAAGAGTGAAGACGCAGAGTCCTGTTGAGTGTGGGGTTGCGTAAAGGCTCCCCCAGGGAGTTCAGGTGTTCCCAACGGCTTCCGCTGAGAGCACTTTTGGATGGCAGAAAGTGGCACCGTACGTGTTTTTTCGTGTCTAACTCGGGTTCAGCTTCTTGTTGCGGTTAGGGTTATGTTTAGGGTTGTTAGGAAAGAGTGAAGACGCAGAGTCCTGTTGAGTGTGGGGTTGCGTAAAGGCTCCCCCAGGGAGTTCAGGTGTACCCAAAGGCTTCCGCTGAGAGCACTTTTGGATGGCAGAAAGTGGCACCGTACGTGTTTTTTCGGGTCTAACTCGGGTTCAGCTTCTTGTTGCGGTTAGGGTTATGTTTAGGGTTGTTAGGAAAGAGTGAAGACGCAGAGTCCTGTTGAGTGTGGGGTTGCGTAAAGGCTCCCCCAGGGAGTTCAGGTGTACCCAAAGGCTTCCGCTGAGAGCACTTTTTGATGGCAGAAAGTGGCACCGTACGTGTTTTTTCGGGTCTAACTCGGGTTCAGCTTCTTGTTGCGGTTAGGGTTATGTTTAGGGTTGTTAGGAAAGAGTGAAGACGCAGAGTCCTGTTGAGTGTGGGGTTGCGTAAAGGCTCCCCCAGGGAGTTCAGGTGTTCCCAAAGGCTTCCGCTGAGAGCACTTTTTGATGGCAGAAAGTGGCACCGTACGTGTTTTTTCGGGTCTAACTCGGGTTCAGCTTCTTGTTGCGGTTAGGGTTATGTTTAGGGTTGTTAGGAAAGAGTGAAGACGCAGAGTCCTGTTGAGTGTGGGGTTGCGTAAAGGCTCCCCCAGGGAGTTCAGGTGTACCCAAAGGCTTCCGCTGAGAGCACTTTTTGATGGCAGAAAGTGGCACCGTACGTGTTTTTTCGGGTCTAACTCAGGTTCAGCTTCTTGTTGCGGTTAGGGTTATGTTTAGGGTTGTTAGGAAAGAGTGAAGACGCAGAGTCCTGTTGAGTGTGGGGTTGCGTAAAGGCTCCCCCAGGGAGTTCAGGTGTACCCAAAGGCTTCCGCTGAGAGCACTTTTTGATGGCAGAAAGTGGCACCGTACGTGTTTTTTCGGGTCTAACTCGGGTTCAGCTTCTTGTTGCGGTTAGGGTTATGTTTAGGGTTGTTAGGAAAGAGTGAAGACGCAGAGTCCTGTTGAGTGTGGGGTTGCGTAAAGGCTCCCCCAGGGAGTTCAGGTGTACCCAAAGGCTTCCGCTGAGAGCACTTTTGGATGGCAGAAAGTGGCACCGTACGTGTTTTTTCGGGTCTAACTCGGGTTCAGCTTCTTGTTGCGGTTAGGGTTATGTTTAGGGTTGTTAGGAAAGAGTGAAGACGCAGAGTCCTGTTGAGTGTGGGGTTGCGTAAAGGCTCCCCCAGGGAGTTCAGGTGTACCCAAAGGCTTCCGCTGAGAGCACTTTTTGATGGCAGAAAGTGGCACCGTACGTGTTTTTTCGGGTCTAACTCGGGTTCAGCTTCTTGTTGCGGTTAGGGTTACGTTTAGGGTTGTTAGGAAAGAGTGAAGACGCAGAGTCCTGTTGAGTGTGGGGTTGCGTAAAGGCTCCCCCAGGGAGTTCAGGTGTACCCAAAGGCTTCCGCTGAGAGCACTTTTAGATGGCAGAAAGTGGCACCGTACGTGTTTTTTCGGGTCTAACTCGGGTTCAGCTTCTTGTTGTGGTTAGGGTTATGTTTAGGGTTGTTAGGAAAGAGTGAAGACGCAGAGTCCTGTTGAGTGTGGGGTTGCGTAAAGGCTCCCCCAGGGAGTTCAGGTGTACCCAAAGGCTTCCGCTGAGAGCACTTTTTGATGGCAGAAAGTGGCACCGTCCGTGTTTTTTCGGGTCTAACTCGGGTTCAGCTTCTTGTTGCGGTTAGGGTTATGTTTAGGGTTGTTAGGAAAGAGTGAAGACGCAGAGTCCTGTTGAGTGTGGGGTTGCGTAAAGGCTCCCCCAGGGAGTTCAGGTGTACCCAAAGGCTTCCGCTGAGAGCACTTTTTGATGGCAGAAAGTGGCACCGTACGTGTTTTTTCGGGTCTAACTCGGGTTCAGCTTCTTGTTGCGGTTAGGGTTATGTTTAGGGTTGTTAGGAAAGAGTGAAGACGCAGAGTCCTGTTGAGTGTGGGGTTGCGTAAAGGCTCCCCCAGGGAGTTCAGGTGTACCCAAAGGCTTCCGCTGAGAGCACTTTTTGATGGCAGAAAGTGGCACCGTACGTGTTTTTTCGGGTCTAACTCGGGTTCAGCTTCTTGTTGCGGTTAGGGTTATGTTTAGGGTTGTTAGGAAAGAGTGAAGACGCAGAGTCCTGTTGAGTGTGCGGTTGCGTAAAGGCTCCCCCAGGGAGTTCAGGTGTACCCAAAGGCTTCCGCTGAGAGCACTTTTTGATGGCAGAAAGTGGCACCGTACGTGTATTTTCGGGTCTAACTCGGGTTCAGCTTCTTGTTGCGGTTAGGGTTATGTTTAGGGTTGTTAGGAAAGAGTGAAGACGCAGAGTCCTGTTGAGTGTGGGGTTGCGTAAAGGCTCCCCCAGGGAGTTCAGGTGTTCCCAAAGGCTTCCGCTGAGAGCACTTTTTGATGGCAGAAAGTGGCACCGTACGTGTATTTTCGGGTCTAACTCGGGTTCAGCTTCTTGTTGCGGTTAGGGTTATGTTTAGGGTTGTTAGGAAAGAGTGAAGACGCAGAGTCCTGTTGAGTGTGGGGTTGCGTAAAGGCTCCCCCAGGGAGTTCAGGTGTTCCCAAAGGCTTCCGCTGAGAGCACTTTTTGATGGCAGAAAGTGGCACCGTACCTGTTTTTTCGGGTCTAACTCGGGTTCAGCTTCTTGTTGCGGTTAGGGTTATGTTTAGGGTTGTTAGGAAAGAGTGAAGACGCAGAGTCCTGTTGAGTGTGGGGTTGCGTAAAGGCTCCCCCAGGGAGTTCAGGTGTACCCAAAGGCTTCCGCTGAGAGCACTTTTGGATGGCAGAAAGTGGCACCGTACGTGTTTTTTCGGGTCTAACTCGGGTTCAGCTTCTTGTTGCGGTTAGGGTTATGTTTAGGGTTGTTAGGAAAGAGTGAAGATGCAGAGTCCTGTTGAGTGTGGGGTTGCGTAAAGGCTCCCCCAGGGAATTCAGGTGTACCCAACGGCTTCCGCTGAGAGCACTTTTGGATGGCAGAAAGTGGCACCGTACGTGTTTTTTCGGGTCTAACTCGGGTTCAGCTTCTTGTTGCGGTTAGGGTTATGTTTAGGGTTGTTAGGAAAGAGTGAAGACGCAGAGTCCTGTTGAGTGTGGGGTTGCATAAAGGCTCCCCCAGGGAGTTCAGGTGTACCCAAAGGCTTCCGCTGAGAGCACTTTTGGATGGCAGAAAGTGGCACCGTACGTGTTTTTTCGGGTCTAACTCGGGTTCAGCTTCTTGTTGCGGTTAGGGTTATGTTTAGGGTTGTTAGGAAAGAGTGAAGACGCAGAGTCCTGTTGAGTGTGGGGTTGCGTAAAGGCTCCCCCAGGGAGTTCAGGTGTACCCAAAGGCTTCCGCTGAGAGCACTTTTTGATGGCAGAAAGTGGCACCGTCCGTGTTTTTTCGGGTCTAACTCGGGTTCAGCTTCTTGTTGCGGTTAGGGTTATGTTTAGGGTTGTTAGGAAAGAGTGAAGACGCAGAGTCCTGTTGAGTGTGGGGTTGCGTAAAGGCTCCCCCAGGGAGTTCAGGTGTACCCAAAGGCTTCCGCTGAGAGCACTTTTTGATGGCAGAAAGTGGCACCGTACGTGTTTTTTCGGGTCTAACTCGGGTTGAGCTTCTTGTTGCGGTTAGGGTTATGTTTAGGGTTGTTAGGAAAGAGTGAAGACGCAGAGTCCTGTTGAGTGTGGGGTTGCGTAAAGGCTCCCCCAGGGAGTTCAGGTGTACCCAAAGGCTTCCGCTGAGAGCACTTTTTGATGGCAGAAAGTGGCACCGTACGTGTTTTTTCGGGTCTAACTCGGGTTCAGCTTCTTGTTGCGGTTAGGGTTATGTTTAGGGTTGTTAGGAAAGAGTGAAGACGCAGAGTCCTGTTGAGTGTGCGGTTGCGTAAAGGCTCCCCCAGGGAGTTCAGGTGTACCCAAAGGCTTCCGCTGAGAGCACTTTTTGATGGCAGAAAGTGGCACCGTACGTGTATTTTCGGGTCTAACTCGGGTTCAGCTTCTTGTTGCGGTTAGGGTTATGTTTAGGGTTGTTAGGAAAGAGTGAAGACGCAGAGTCCTGTTGAGTGTGGGGTTGCGTAAAGGCTCCCCCAGGGAGTTCAGGTGTTCCCAAAGGCTTCCGCTGAGAGCACTTTTTGATGGCAGAAAGTGGCACCGTACCTGTTTTTTCGGGTCTAACTCGGGTTCAGCTTCTTGTTGCGGTTAGGGTTATGTTTAGGGTTGTTAGGAAAGAGTGAAGACGCAGAGTCCTGTTGAGTGTGGGGTTGCGTAAAGGCTCCCCCAGGGAGTTCAGGTGTTCCCAAAGGCTTCCGCTGAGAGCACTTTTTGATGGCAGAAAGTGGCACCGTACCTGTTTTTTCGGGTCTAACTCGGGTTCAGCTTCTTGTTGCGGTTAGGGTTATGTTTAGGGTTGTTAGGAAAGAGTGAAGACGCAGAGTCCTGTTGAGTGTGGGGTTGCGTAAAGGCTCCCCCAGGGAGTTCAGGTGTACCCAAAGGCTTCCGCTGAGAGCACTTTTGGATGGCAGAAAGTGGCACCGTACGTGTTTTTTCGGGTCTAACTCGGGTTCAGCTTCTTGTTGCGGTTAGGGTTATGTTTAGGGTTGTTAGGAAAGAGTGAAGATGCAGAGTCCTGTTGAGTGTGGGGTTGCGTAAAGGCTCCCCCAGGGAATTCAGGTGTACCCAACGGCTTCCGCTGAGAGCACTTTTTGATGGCAGAAAGTGGCACCGTACGTGTTTTTTCGGGTCTAACTCGGGTTCAGCTTCTTGTTGCGGTTAGGGTTATGTTTAGGGTTGTTAGGAAAGAGTGAAGACGCAGAGTCCTGTTGAGTGTGGGGTTGCATAAAGGCTCCCCCAGGGAGTTCAGGTGTACCCAAAGGCTTCCGCTGAGAGCACTTTTGGATGGCAGAAAGTGGCACCGTACGTGTTTTTTCGGGTCTAACTCGGGTTCAGCTTCTTGTTGCGGTTAGGGTTATGTTTAGGGTTGTTAGGAAAGAGTGAAGACGCAGAGTCCTGTTGAGTGTGGGGTTGCGTAAAGGCTCCCCCAGGGAGTTCAGGTGTACCCAAAGGCTTCCGCTGAGAGCACTTTTTGATGGCAGAAAGTGGCACCGTACGTGTTTTTTCGGGTCTAACTCGGGTTCAGCTTCTTGTTGCGGTTAGGGTTATGTTTAGGGTTGTTAGGAAAGAGTGAAGACGCAGAGTCCTGTTGAGTGTGGGGTTGCGTAAAGGCTCCCCCAGGGAGTTCAGGTGTACCCAAAGGCTTCCGCTGAGAGCACTTTTTGATGGCAGAAAGTGGCACCGTACGTGTTTTTTCGGTTCTAACTCGGGTTCAGCTTCTTGTTGCGGTTAGGGTTATGTTTAGGGTTGTTAGAAAAGAGTGAAGACGCAGAGTCCTGTTGAGTGTGGGGTTGCGTAAAGGCTCCCCCAGGGAGTTCAGGTGTACCCAAAGGCTTCCGCTGAGAGCACTTTTGGATGGCAGAAAGTGGCACCGTACGTGTTTTTTCGGGTCTAACTCGGGTTCAGCTTCTTGTTGCGGTTAGGGTTATGTTTAGGGTTGTTAGGAAAGAGTGAAGACGCAGAGTCCTGTTGAGTGTGGGGTTGCGTAAAGGCTCCCCCAGGGAGTTCAGGTGTACCCAAAGGCTTCCACTGAGAGCACTTTTGGATGGCAGAAAGTGGCACCGTACGTGTTTTTTCGGGTCTAACTCGGGTTCAGCTTCTTGTTGCGGTTAGGGTTATGTTTAGGGTTGTTAGGAAAGAGTGAAGACGCAGAGTCCTGTTGAGTGTGGGGTTGCGTAAAGGCTCCCCCAGGGAGTTCAGGTGTACCCAAAGGCTTCCGCTGAGAGCACTTTTTGACGGCAGAAAGTGGCACCGTACGTGTTTTTTCGGGTCTAACTCGGGTTCAGCTTCTTGTTGCGGTTAGGGTTATGTTTAGGGTTGTTAGGAAAGAGTGAAGATGCAGAGTCCTGTTGAGTGTGGGGTTGCGTAAAGGCTCCCCCAGGGAGTTCAGGTGTACCCAAAGGCTTCCGCTGAGAGCACTTTTGGATGGCAGAAAGTGGCACCGTACGTGTTTTTTCGGGTCTAACTCGGGTTCAGCTTCTTGTTGCGGTTAGGGTTATGTTTAGGGTTGTTAGGAAAGAGTGAAGACGCAGAGTCCTGTTGAGTGTGGGGTTGCGTAAAGGCTCCCCCAGGGAGTTCAGGTGTACCCAAAGGCTTCCGCTGAGAGCACTTTTGGATGGCAGAAAGTGGCACCGTACGTGTTTTTTCGGGTCTAACTCGGGTTCAGCTTCTTGTTGCGGTTAGGGTTATGTTTAGGGTTGTTAGGAAAGAGTGAAGACGCAGAGTCCTGTTGAGTGTGGGGTTGCGTAAAGGCTCCCCCCAGGGAGTTCAGGTGTACCCAAAGGCTTCCGCTGAGAGCACTTTTTGATGGCAGAAAGTGGCACCGTACGTGTTTTTTCGGGTCTAACTCGGGTTCAGCTTCTTGTTGCGGTTAGGGTTATGTTTAGGGTTGTTAGGAAAGAGTGAAGACGCAGAGTCCTGTTGAGTGTGGGGTTGCGTAAAGGCTCCCCCAGGGAGTTCAGGTGTACCCAAAGGCTTCCGCTGAGAGCACTTTTTGATGGCAGAAAGTGGCACCGTACGTGTTTTTTCGGGTCTAACTCGGGTTCAGCTTCTTGTTGCGGTTAGGGTTATGTTTAGGGTTGTTAGGAAAGAGTGAAGACGCAGAGTCCTGTTGAGTGTGGGGTTGCGTAAAGGCTCCCCCAGGGAGTTCAGGTGTACCCAAAGGCTTCCGCTGAGAGCACTTTTTGATGGCAGAAAGTGGCACCGTACGTGTTTTTTCGGGTCTAACTCGGGTTCAGCTTCTTGTTGCGGTTAGGGTTATGTTTAGGGTTGTTAGGAAAGAGTGAAGACGCAGAGTCCTGTTGAGTGTGGGGTTGCGTAAAGGCTCCCCCAGGGAGTTCAGGTGTACCCAAAGGCTTCCGCTGAGAGCACTTTTTGATGGCAGAAAGTGGCACCGTACGTGTTTTTTCGGGTCTAACTCGGGTTCAGCTTCTTTTTGCGGTTAGGGTTATGTTTAGGGTTGTTAGGAAAGAGTGAAGACGCAGAGTCCTGTTGAGTGTGGGGTTGCATAAAGGCTCCCCCAGGGAGTTCAGGTGTACCCAAAGGCTTCCACTGAGAGCACTTTTGGATGGCAGAAAGTGGCACCGTACGTGTTTTTTCGGGTCTAACTCGGGTTCAGCTTCTTGTTGCGGTTAGGGTTATGTTTAGGGTTGTTAGGAAAGAGTGAAGACGCAGAGTCCTGTTGAGTGTGGGGTTGCGTAAAGGCTCCCCCAGGGAGTTCAGGTGTACCCAAAGGCTTCCGCTGAGAGCACTTTTGGATGGCAGAAAGTGGCACCGTACGTGTTTTTTCGGGTCTAACTCGGGTTCAGCTTCTTGTTGCGGTTAGGGTTATGTTTAGGGTTGTTAGGAAAGAGTGAAGACGCAGAGTCCTGTTGAGTGTGGGGTTGCGTAAAGGCTCCCCCAGGGAGTTCAGGTGTACCCAAAGGCTTCCGCTGAGAGCACTTTTTGATGGCAGAAAGTGGCACCGTACGTGTTTTTTCGGGTCTAACTCGGGTTCAGCTTCTTGTTGCGGTTAGGGTTATGTTTAGGGTTGTTAGGAAAGAGTGAAGACGCAGAGTCCTGTTGAGTGTGGGGTTGCGTAAAGGCTCCCCCAGGGAGTTCAGGTGTACCCAAAGGCTTCCGCTGAGAGCACTTTTTGATGGCAGAAAGTGGCACCGTACGTGTTTTTTCGGGTCTAACTCGGGTTCAGCTTCTTGTTGCGGTTAGGGTTATGTTTAGGGTTGTTAGGAAAGAGCGAAGACGCAGAGTCCTGTTGAGTGTGGGGTTGCGTAAAGGCTCCCCCAGGGAGTTCAGGTGTACCCAAAGGCTTCCGCTGAGAGCACTTTTGGATGGCAGAAAGTGGCACCGTCCGTGTTTTTTCGGGTCTAACTCGGGTTCAGCTTCTTGTTGCGGTTAGGGTTATGTTTAGGGTTGTTAGGAAAGAGTGAAGACGCAGAGTCCTGTTGAGTGTGGGGTTGCGTAAAGGCTCCCCCAGGGAGTTCAGGTGTACCCAAAGGCTTCCGCTGAGAGCACTTTTGGATGGCAGAAAGTGGCACCGTACGTGTTTTTTCGGGTCTAACTCGGGTTCAGCTTCTTGTTGCGGTTAGGGTTATGTTTAGGGTTGTTAGGAAAGAGTGAAGATGCAGAGTCCTGTTGAGTGTGGGGTTGCGTAAAGGCTCCCCCAGGGAGTTCAGGTGTACCCAAAGGCTTCCGCTGAGAGCACTTTTTGATGGCAGAAAGTGGCACCGTACGTGTTTTTTCGGGTCTAACTCGGGTTCAGCTTCTTGTTCCGGTTAGGGTTATGTTTAGGGTTGTTAGGAAAGAGTGAAGACGCAGAGTCCTGTTGAGTGTGCGGTTGCGTAAAGGCTCCCCCAGGGAGTTCAGGTGTACCCAAAGGCTTCCGCTGAGAGCACTTTTTGATGGCAGAAAGTGGCACCGTACGTGTTTTTTCGGGTCTAACTCGGGTTCAGCTTCTTGTTGCGGTTAGGGTTATGTTTAGGGTTGTTAGGAAAGAGTGAAGACGCAGAGTCCTGTTGAGTGTGGGGTTGCGTAAAGGCTCCCCCAGGGAGTTCAGGTGTACCCAAAGGCTTCCGCTGAGAGCACTTTTGGATGGCAGAAAGTGGCACCGTACGTGTTTTTTCGGGTCTAACTCGGGTTCAGCTTCTTGTTGCGGTTAGGGTTATGTTTAGGGTTGTTAGGAAAGAGTGAAGACGCAGAGTCCTGTTGAGTGTGGGGTTGCGTAAAGGCTCCCCCAGGGAGTTCAGGTGTACCCAAAGGCTTCCGCTGAGAGCACTTTTTGATGGCAGAAAGTGGCACCGTACGTGTTTTTTCGGGTCTAACTCGGGTTGAGCTTCTTGTTGCGGTTAGGGTTATGTTTAGGGTTGTTAGGAAAGAGTGAAGACGCAGAGTCCTGTTGAGTGTGGGGTTGCGTAAAGGCTCCCCCAGGGAGTTCAGGTGTACCCAAAGGCTTCCGCTGAGAGCACTTTTGGATGGCAGAAAGTGGCACCGTACGTGTTTTTTCGGGTCTAACTCGGGTTCAGCTTCTTGTTGCGGTTAGGGTTATGTTTAGGGTTGTTAGGAAAGAGTGAAGACGCAGAGTCCTGTTGAGTGTGGGGTTGCGTAAAGGCTCCCCCAGGGAGTTCAGGTGTACCCAAAGGCTTCCGCTGAGAGCACTTTTTGATGGCAGAAAGTGGCACCGTACGTGTTTTTTCGGGTCTAACTCGGGTTCAGCTTCTTGTTGCGGTTAGGGTTATGTTTAGGGTTGTTAGAAAAGAGTGAAGACGCAGAGTCCTGTTGAGTGTGGGGTTGCGTAAAGGCTCCCCCAGGGAGTTCAGGTGTACCCAAAGGCTTCCGCTGAGAGCACTTTTGGATGGCAGAAAGTGGCACCGTACGTGTTTTTTCGGGTCTAACTCGGGTTGAGCTTCTTGTTGCGGTTAGGGTTATGTTTAGGGTTGTTAGGAAAGAGTGAAGACGCAGAGTCCTGTTGAGTGTGGGGTTGCGTAAAGGCTCCCCCAGGGAGTTCAGGTGTACCCAAAGGCTTCCGCTGAGAGCACTTTTGGATGGCAGAAAGTGGCACCGTCCGTGTTTTTTCGGGTCTAACTCGGGTTCAGCTTCTTGTTGCGGTTAGGGTTATGTTAGGGTTGTTAGGAAAGAGTGAAGACGCAGAGTCCTGTTGAGTGTGGGGTTGCGTAAAGGCTCCCCCAGGGAGTTCAGGTGTACCCAAAGGCTTCCGCTGAGAGCACTTTTGGATGGCAGAAAGTGGCACCGTACGTGTTTTTTCGGGTCTAACTCGGGTTCAGCTTCTTGTTGCGGTTAGGGTTATGTTTAGGGTTGTTAGGAAAGAGTGAAGACGCAGAGTCCTGTTGAGTGTGGGGTTGCGTAAAGGCTCCCCCAGGGAGTTCAGGTGTACCCAAAGGCTTCCGCTGAGAGCACTTTTTGATGGCAGAAAGTGGCACCGTACGTGTTTTTTCGGGTCTAACTCGGGTTCAGCTTCTTGTTGCGGTTAGGGTTATGTTTAGGGTTGTTAGAAAAGAGTGAAGACGCAGAGTCCTGTTGAGTGTGGGGTTGCGTAAAGGCTCCCCCAGGGAGTTCAGGTGTACCCAAAGGCTTCCGCTGAGAGCACTTTTGGATGGCAGAAAGTGGCACCGTACGTGTTTTTTCGGGTCTAACTCGGGTTGAGCTTCTTGTTGCGGTTAGGGTTATGTTTAGGGTTGTTAGGAAAGAGTGAAGACGCAGAGTCCTGTTGAGTGTGGGGTTGCGTAAAGGCTCCCCCAGGGAGTTCAGGTGTACCCAAAGGCTTCCGCTGAGAGCACTTTTGGATGGCAGAAAGTGGCACCGTACGTGTTTTTTCGGGTCTAACTCGGGTTCAGCTTCTTGTTGCGGTTAGGGTTATGTTTAGGGTTGTTAGGAAAGAGTGAAGACGCAGAGTCCTGTTGAGTGTGGGGTTGCGTAAAGGCTCCCCCAGGGAGTTCAGGTGTACCCAAAGGCTTCCGCTGAGAGCACTTTTGGATGGCAGAAAGTGGCACCGTCCGTGTTTTTTCGGGTCTAACTCGGGTTCAGCTTCTTGTTGCGGTTAGGGTTATGTTTAGGGTTGTTAGGAAAGAGTGAAGACGCAGAGTCCTGTTGAGTGTGGGGTTGCGTAAAGGCTCCCCCAGGGAGTTCAGGTGTACCCAAAGGCTTCCGCTGAGAGCACTTTTTGATGGCAGAAAGTGGCACCGTACGTGTTTTTTCGGGTCTAACTCGGGTTCAGCTTCTTGTTGCGGTTAGGGTTATGTTTAGGGTTGTTAGGAAAGAGTGAAGATGCAGAGTCCTGTTGAGTGTGGGGTTGCGTAAAGGCTCCCCCAGGGAGTTCAGGTGTACCCAAAGGCTTCCGCTGAGAGCACTTTTTGATGGCAGAAAGTGGCACCGTACGTGTTTTTTCGGGTCTAACTCGGGTTCAGCTTCTTGTTCCGGTTAGGGTTATGTTTAGGGTTGTTAGGAAAGAGTGAAGACGCAGAGTCCTGTTGAGTGTGCGGTTGCGTAAAGGCTCCCCCAGGGAGTTCAGGTGTACCCAAAGGCTTCCGCTGAGAGCACCTTTTGATGGCAGAAAGTGGCACCGTACGTGTTTTTTCGGGTCTAACTCGGGTTCAGCTTCTTGTTGCGGTTAGGGTTATGTTTAGGGTTGTTAGGAAAGAGTGAAGACGCAGAGTCCTGTTGAGTGTGGGGTTGCGTAAAGGCTCCCCCAAGGAGTTCAGGTGTACCCAAAGGCTTCCGCTGAGAGCACTTTTTGATGGCAGAAAGTGGCACCGTACGTGTTTTTTCGGGTCTAACTCGGGTTCAGCTTCTTGTTGCGGTTAGGGTTATGTTTAGGGTTGTTAGGAAAGAGTGAAGACGCAGAGTCCTGTTGAGTGTGGGGTTGCGTAAAGGCTCCCCCAGGGAGTTCAGGTGTACCCAAAGGCTTCCGCTGAGAGCACTTTTTGATGGCAGAAAGTGGCACCGTACGTGTTTTTTCGGGTCTAACTCGGGTTCAGCTTCTTGTTGCGGTTAGGGTTATGTTTAGGGTTGTTAGGAAAGAGTGAAGACGCAGAGTCCTGTTGAGTGTGGGGTTGCGTAAAGGCTCCCCCAGGGAGTTCAGGTTTACCCAAAGGCTTCCGCTGAGAGCACTTTTTGATGGCAGAAAGTGGCACCGTACGTGTTTTTTCGGGTCTTACTCGGGTTCAGCTTCTTGTTGCGGTTAGGGTTATGTTTAGGGTTGTTAGGAAAGAGTGAAGACGCAGAGTCCTGTTGAGTGTGGGGTTGCGTAAAGGCTCCCCCAGGGAGTTCAGGTGTACCCAAAGGCTTCCGCTGAGAGCACTTTTTGATGGCAGAAAGTGGCACCGTACGTGTTTTTTCGGGTCTAACTCGGGTTCAGCTTCTTGTTGCGGTTAGGGTTATGTTTAGGGTTGTTAGGAAAGAGTGAAGACGCAGAGTCCTGTTGAGTGTGGGGTTGCGTAAAGGCTCCCCCAGGGAGTTCAGGTGTACCCAAAGGCTTCCGCTGAGAGCACTTTTGGATGGCAGAAAGTGGCACCGTACGTGTTTTTTCGGGTCTAACTCGGGTTGAGCTTCTTGTTGCGGTTAGGGTTATGTTTAGGGTTGTTAGGAAAGAGTGAAGACGCAGAGTCCTGTTGAGTGTGGGGTTGCGTAAAGGCTCCCCCAGGGAGTTCAGGTGTACCCAAAGGCTTCCGCTGAGAGCACTTTTGGATGGCAGAAAGTGGCACCGTACGTGTTTTTTCGGGTCTAACTCGGGTTCAGCTTCTTGTTGCGGTTAGGGTTATGTTTAGGGTTGTTAGGAAAGAGTGAAGACGCAGAGTCCTGTTGAGTGTGGGGTTGCGTAAAGGCTCCCCCAGGGAGTTCAGGTGTACCCAAAGGCTTCCGCTGAGAGCACTTTTGGATGGCAGAAAGTGGCACCGTACGTGTTTTTTCGGGTCTAACTCGGGTTCAGCTTCTTGTTGCGGTTAGGGTTATGTTTAGGGTTGTTAGGAAAGAGTGAAGACGCAGAGTCCTGTTGAGTGTGGGGTTGCGTAAAGGCTCCCCCAGGGAGTTCAGGTGTACCCAAAGGCTTCCACTGAGAGCACTTTTGGATGGCAGAAAGTGGCACCGTACGTGTTTTTTCGGGTCTAACTCGGGTTCAGCTTCTTGTTCCGGTTAGGGTTATGTTTAGGGTTGTTAGGAAAGAGTGAAGACGCAGAGTCCTGTTGAGTGTGGGGTTGCGTAAAGGCTCCCCCAGGGAGTTCAGGTGTACCCAAAGGCTTCCGCTGAGAGCACTTTTTGATGGCAGAAAGTGGCACCGTACGTGTTTTTTCGGGTCTAACTCGGGTTCAGCTTCTTGTTGCGGTTAGGGTTATGTTTAGGGTTGTTAGGAAAGAGTGAAGACGCAGAGTCCTGTTGAGTGTGCGGTTGCGTAAAGGCTCCCCCAGGGAGTTCAGGTGTACCCAAAGGCTTCCGCTGAGAGCACTTTTGGATGGCAGAAAGTGGCACCGTACGTGTTTTTTCGGGTCTAACTCGGGTTCAGCTTCTTGTTGCGGTTAGGGTTATGTTTAGGGTTGTTAGGAAAGAGTGAAGACGCAGAGTCCTGTTGAGTGTGCGGGTTGCGTAAAGGCTCCCCCAGGGAGTTCAGGTGTACCCAAAGGCTTCCGCTGAGAGCACTTTTGGATGGCAGAAAGTGGCACCGTACGTGTTTTTTCGGGTCTAACTCGGGTTCAGCTTCTTGTTGCGGTTAGGGTTATGTTTAGGGTTGTTAGGAAAGAGTGAAGACGCAGAGTCCTGTTGAGTGTGGGGTTGCGTAAAGGCTCCCCCAGGGAGTTCAGGTGTACCCAAAGGCTTCCGCTGAGAGCACTTTTTGATGGCAGAAAGTGGCACCGTACGTGTTTTTTCGGGTCTAACTCGGGTTCAGCTTCTTGTTGCGGTTAGGGTTATGTTTAGGGTTGTTAGGAAAGAGTGAAGACGCAGAGTCCTGTTGAGTGTGGGGTTGCGTAAAGGCTCCCCCAGGGAGTTCAGGTGTACCCAAAGGCTTCCGCTGAGAGCACTTTTTGACGGCAGAAAGTGGCACCGTACGTGTTTTTTCGGGTCTAACTCGGGTTCAGCTTCTTGTTGCGGTTAGGGTTATGTTTAGGGTTGTTAGGAAAGAGTGAAGACGCAGAGTCCTGTTGAGTGTGGGGTTGCGTAAAGGCTCCCCCAGGGAGTTCAGGTGTACCCAAAGGCTTCCGCTGAGAGCACTTTTGGATGGCAGAAAGTGGCACCGTACGTGTTTTTTCGGGTCTAACTCGGGTTCAGCTTCTTGTTGCGGTTAGGGTTATGTTTAGGGTTGTTAGGAAAGAGTGAAGACGCAGAGTCCTGTTGAGTGTGGGGTTGCGTAAAGGCTCCCCCAGGGAGTTCAGGTGTACCCAAAGGCTTCCGCTGAGAGCACTTTTGGATGGCAGAAAGTGGCACCGTACGTGTTTTTTCGGGTCTAACTCGGGTTCAGCTTCTTGTTGCGGTTAGGGTTATGTTTAGGGTTGTTAGGAAAGAGTGAAGACGCAGAGTCCTGTTGAGTGTGGGGTTGCGTAAAGGCTCCCCCAGGGAGTTCAGGTGTACCCAAAGGCTTCCGCTGAGAGCACTTTTGGATGGCAGAAAGTGGCACCGTACGTGTTTTTTCGGGTCTAACTCGGGTTCAGCTTCTTGTTCCGGTTAGGGTTATGTTTAGGGTTGTTAGGAAAGAGTGAAGACGCAGAGTCCTGTTGAGTGTGGGGTTGCGTAAAGGCTCCCCCAGGGAGTTCAGGTGTACCCAAAGGCTTCCGCTGAGAGCACTTTTTGATGGCAGAAAGTGGCACCGTACGTGTTTTTTCGGGTCTAACTCGGGTTCAGCTTCTTGTTGCGGTTAGGGTTATGTTTAGGGTTGTTAGGAAAGAGTGAAGACGCAGAGTCCTGTTGAGTGTGGGGTTGCGTAAAGGCTCCCCCAGGGAGTTCAGGTGTACCCAAAGGCTTCCGCTGAGAGCACTTTTGGATGGCAGAAAGTGGCACCGTACGTGTTTTTTCGGGTCTAACTCGGGTTGAGCTTCTTGTTGCGGTTAGGGTTATGTTTAGGGTTGTTAGGAAAGAGTGAAGACGCAGAGTCCTGTTGAGTGTGGGGTTGCGTAAAGGCTCCCCCAGGGAGTTCAGGTGTACCCAAAGGCTTCCGCTGAGAGCACTTTTGGATGGCAGAAAGTGGCACCGTACGTGTTTTTTCGGGTCTAACTCGGGTTCAGCTTCTTGTTGCGGTTAGGGTTATGTTTAGGGTTGTTAGGAAAGAGTGAAGACGCAGAGTCCTGTTGAGTGTGGGGTTGCGTAAAGGCTCCCCCAGGGAGTTCAGGTGTACCCAAAGGCTTCCGCTGAGAGCACTTTTTGATGGCAGAAAGTGGCACCGTACGTGTTTTTTCGCGTCTAACTCGGGTTCAGCTTCTTGTTGCGGTTAGGGTTATGTTTAGGGTTGTTAGGAAAGAGTGAAGACGCAGAGTCCTGTTGAGTGTGGGGTTGCGTAAAGGCTCCCCCAGGGAGTTCAGGTGTACCCAAAGGCTTCCGCTGAGAGCACTTTTTGATGGCAGAAAGTGGCACCGTACGTGTTTTTTCGGGTCTAACTCGGGTTCAGCTTCTTGTTGCGGTTAGGGTTATGTTTAGGGTTGTTAGGAAAGAGTGAAGACGCAGAGTCCTGTTGAGTGTGGGGTTGCGTAAAGGCTCCCCCAGGGAGTTCAGGTGTACCCAAAGGCTTCCGCTGAGAGCACTTTTGGATGGCAGAAAGTGGCACCGTACGTGTTTTTTCGGGTCTAACTCGGGTTCAGCTTCTTGTTGCGGTTAGGGTTATGTTTAGGGTTGTTAGGAAAGAGTGAAGACGCAGAGTCCTGTTGAGTGTGGGGTTGCGTAAAGGCTCCCCCAGGGAGTTCAGGTGTACCCAAAGGCTTCCGCTGAGAGCACTTTTGGATGGCAGAAAGTGGCACCGTATGTGTTTTTTCGGGTCTAACTCGGGTTCAGCTTCTTGTTGCGGTTAGGGTTATGTTTAGGGTTGTTAGGAAAGAGTGAAGACGCAGAGTCCTGTTGAGTGTGGGGTTGCGTAAAGGCTCCCCCAGGGAGTTCAGGTGTACCCAAAGGCTTCCGCTGAGAGCACTTTTGGATGGCAGAAAGTGGCACCGTACGTGTTTTTTCGGGTCTAACTCGGGTTCAGCTTCTTGTTGCGGTTAGGGTTATGTTTAGGGTTGTTAGGAAAGAGTGAAGACGCAGAGTCCTGTTGAGTGTGGGGTTGCGTAAAGGCTCCCCCAGGGAGTTCAGGTGTACCCAAAGGCTTCCGCTGAGAGCACTTTTTGATGGCAGAAAGTGGCACCGTACGTGTTTTTTCGGGTCTAACTCGGGTTCAGCTTCTTGTTGCGGTTAGGGTTATGTTTAGGGTTGTTAGGAAAGAGTGAAGACACAGAGTCCTGTTGAGTGTGGGGTTGCGTAAAGGCTCCCCCAGGGAGTTCAGGTGTACCCAAAGGCTTCCGCTGAGAGCACTTTTTGATGGCAGAAAGTGGCACCGTACGTGTTTTTTCGGGTCTAACTCGGGTTCAGCTTCTTGTTGCGGTTAGGGTTATGTTTAGGGTTGTTAGGAAAGAGTGAAGACGCAGAGTCCTGTTGAGTGTGGGGTTGCGTAAAGGCTCCCCCAGGGAGTTCAGGTGTACCCAAAGGCTTCCGCTGAGAGCACTTTTTGATGGCAGAAAGTGGCACCGTACGTGTTTTTTCGGGTCTAACTCGGGTTCAGCTTCTTGTTGCGGTTAGGGTTATGTTTAGGGTTGTTAGAAAAGAGTGAAGACGCAGAGTCCTGTTGAGTGTGGGGTTGCGTAAAGGCTCCCCCAG
>NW_028153988.1:80000-113759 GCF_964211835.1 Anser anser
TCGGGTCTAACTCGGGTTCAGCTTCTTGTTGCGGTTAGGGTTCTGTTTAGGGTTGTTAGGAAAGAGTGAAGACGCAGAGTCCTGTTGAGTGTGGGGTTGCGTAAAGGCTCCCCCAGGAAGTTCAGGTGTACCCAAAGGCTTCCGCTGAGAGCACTTTTGGATGGCAGAAAGTGGCACCGTACGTGTTTTTTCGGGTCTAACTCGGGTTCAGCTTCTTGTTCCGGTTAGGGTTATGTTTAGGGTTGTTAGGAAAGAGTGAAGACGCAGAGTCCTGTTGAGTGTGGGGTTGCGTAAAGGCTCCCCCAGGGAGTTCAGTTGTACCCAAAGGCTTCCGCTGAGAGCACTTTTTGACGGCAGAAAGTGGCACCGTACGTGTTTTTTCGGGTCTAACTCGCGTTCAGCTTCTTGTTGCGGTTAGGGTTATGTTTAGGGTTGTTAGGAAAGAGTGAAGACGCAGAGTCCTGTTGAGTGTGGGGTTGCGTAAAGGCTCCTCCAGGGAGTTCAGGTGTACCCAAAGGCTTCCGCTGAGAGCACTTTTGGATGGCAGAAAGTGGCACCGTACGTGTTTTTTCGGGTCTAACTCGGGTTCAGCTTCTTGTTGCGGTTAGGGTTATGTTTAGGGTTGTTAGGAAAGAGTGAAGACGCAGAGTCCTGTTGAGTGTGGGGTTGCGTAAAGGCTCCCCCAGGGAGTTCAGGTGTACCCAAAGGCTTCCGCTGAGAGCACTTTTGGATGGCAGAAAGTGGCACCGTACGTGTTTTTTCGGGTCTAACTCGGGTTCAGCTTCTTGTTGCGGTTAGGGTTATGTTTAGGGTTGTTAGGAAAGAGTGAAGACGCAGAGTCCTGTTGAGTGTGGGGTTGCGTAAAGGCTCCCCCAGGGAGTTCAGGTGTACCCAAAGGCTTCCTCTGAGAGCACTTTTGGATGGCAGAAAGTGGCACCGTACGTGTTTTTTCGGGTCTAACTCGGGTTCAGCTTCTTGTTGCGGTTAGGGTTATGTTTAGGGTTGTTAGGAAAGAGTGAAGACGCAGAGTCCTGTTGAGTGTGGGGTTGCGTAAAGGCTCCCCCAGGGAGTTCAGGTGTACCCAAAGGCTTCCGCTGAGAGCACTTTTGGATGGCAGAAAGTGGCACCGTACGTGTTTTTTCGGGTCTAACTCGGGTTCAGCTTCTTGTTGCGGTTAGGGTTATGTTTAGGGTTGTTAGGAAAGAGTGAAGACGCAGAGTCCTGTTGAGTGTGGGGTTGCGTAAAGGCTCCCCCAGGGAGTTCAGGTGTACCCAAAGGCTTCCGCTGAGAGCACTTTTGGATGGCAGAAAGTGGCACCGTACGTGTTTTTTCGGGTCTAACTCGGGTTCAGCTTCTTGTTGCGGTTAGGGTTATGTTTAGGGTTGTTAGGAAAGAGTGAAGACGCAGAGTCCTGTTGAGTGTGGGGTTGCGTAAAGGCTCCCCCAGGGAGTTCAGGTGTACCCAAAGGCTTCCGCTGAGAGCACTTTTGGATGGCAGAAAGTGGCACCGTACGTGTTTTTTCGGGTCTAACTCGGGTTCAGCTTCTTGTTGCGGTTAGGGTTATGTTTAGGGTTGTTAGGAAAGAGTGAAGACGCAGAGTCCTGTTGAGTGTGGGGTTGCGTAAAGGCTCCCCCAGGGAGTTCAGGTGTACCCAAAGGCTTCCGCTGAGAGCACTTTTTGACGGCAGAAAGTGGTATCGTACGTGTTTTTTCGGGTCTAACTCGGGTTCAGCTTCTTGTTGCGGTTAGGGTTATGTTTAGGGTTGTTAGGAAAGAGTGAAGACGCAGAGTCCTGTTGAGTGTGGGGTTGCGTAAAGGCTCCCCCAGGGAGTTCAGGTGTACCCAAAGGCTTCCGCTGAGAGCACTTTTTGATGGCAGAAAGTGGCACCGTACGTGTTTTTTCGGGTCTAACTCGGGTTCAGCTTCTTGTTGCGGTTAGGGGTATGTTTAGGGTTGTTAGGAAAGAGTGAAGACGCAGAGTCCTGTTGAGTGTGGGGTTGCGTAAAGGCTCCCCCAGGGAGTTCAGGTGTACCCAAAGGCTTCCGCTGAGAGCACTTTTTGATGGCAGAAAGTGGCACCGTACGTGTTTTTTCGGGTCTAACTCGGGTTCAGCTTCTTGTTGCGGTTAGGGTTATGTTTAGGGTTGTTAGGAAAGAGTGAAGACGCAGAGTCCTGTTGAGTGTGGGGTTGCGTAAAGGCTCCCCCAGGGAGTTCAGGTGTACCCAAAGGCTTCCGCTGAGAGCACTTTTGGATGGCAGAAAGTGGCACCGTACGTGTTTTTTCGGGTCTAACTCGGGTTCAGCTTCTTGTTGCGGTTAGGGTTATGTTTAGGGTTGTTAGGAAAGAGTGAAGACGCAGAGTCCTGTTGAGTGTGGGGTTGCGTAAAGGCTCCCCCAGGGAGTTCAGGTGTACCCAAAGGCTTCCGCTGAGAGCACTTTTGGATGGCAGAAAGTGGCACCGTACGTGTTTTTTCGGGTCTAACTCGGGTTCAGCTTCTTGTTGCGGTTAGGGTTATGTTTAGGGTTGTTAGGAAAGAGTGAAGACGCAGAGTCCTGTTGAGTGTGGGGTTGCGTAAAGGCTCCCCCAGGGAGTTCAGGTGTACCCAAAGGCTTCCGCTGAGAGCACTTTTTGATGGCAGAAAGTGGCACCGTACGTGTTTTTTCGGGTCTAACTCGGGTTCAGCTTCTTGTTGCGGTTAGGGTTATGTTTAGGGTTGTTAGGAAAGAGTGAAGACGCAGAGTCCTGTTGAGTGTGGGGTTGCGTAAAGGCTCCCCCAGGGAGTTCAGGTGTACCCAAAGGCTTCCGCTGAGAGCACTTTTGGATGGCAGAAAGTGGCACCGTACGTGTTTTTTCGGGTCTAACTCGGGTTCAGCTTCTTGTTGCGGTTAGGGTTATGTTTAGGGTTGTTAGGAAAGAGTGAAGACGCAGAGTCCTGTTGAGTGTGGGGTTGTGTAAAGGCTCCCCCAGGGAGTTCAGGTGTACCCAAAGGCTTCCGCTGAGAGCACTTTTTGATGGCAGAAAGTGGCACCGTACGTGTTTTTTCGGGTCTAACTCGGGTTCAGCTTCTTGTTGCGGTTAGGGTTATGTTTAGGGTTGTTAGGAAAGAGTGAAGACGCAGAGTCCTGTTGAGTGTGGGGTTGCGTAAAGGCTCCCCCAGGGAGTTCAGGTGTACCCAAAGGCTTCCGCTGAGAGCACTTTTTGATGGCAGAAAGTGGCACCGTACGTGTTTTTTCGGGTCTAACTCGGGTTCAGCTTCTTGTTGCGGTTAGGGTTATGTTTAGGGTTGTTAGGAAAGAGTGAAGACGCAGAGTCCTGTTGAGTGTGGGGTTGCGTAAAGGCTCCCCCAGGGAGTTCAGGTGTACCCAAAGGCTTCCGCTCAGAGCACTTTTGGATGGCAGAAAGTGGCACCGTACGTGTTTTTTTGGGTCTAACTCGGGTTCAGCTTCTTGTTGCGGTTAGGGTTATGTTTAGGGTTGTTAGGAAAGAGTGAAGACGCAGAGTCCTGTTGAGTGTGGGGTTGCGTAAAGGCTCCCCCAGGGAGTTCAGGTGTACCCAAAGGCTTCCGCTGAGAGCACTTTTTGATGGCAGAAAGTGGCACCGTACGTGTTTTTTCGGGTCTAACTCGGGTTCAGCTTCTTGTTGCGGTTAGGGTTATGTTTAGGGTTGTTAGGAAAGAGTGAAGACGCAGAGTCCTGTTGAGTGTGGGGTTGCGTAAAGGCTCCCCCAGGGAGTTCAGGTGTACCCAAAGGCTTCCGCTCAGAGCACTTTTTGATGGCAGAAAGGGTTAGGGTTAGGGTTAGGGTTACGGCTAGGGTTAGGGTTAGGGTTAGGGTTAGGGTTAGGATTAGTGTTAGGGTTAGGGTTAAGGGTTAGAGGGTTAGGGTTAGGGTTAGGGTTAGAGGGTTAGGGTTAGATGGTTAGGGTTAGGGTTAGGTTTAGGATTAGGGTTAGGTTAACGGTTAGTGTTAGGGGTTAGGGGTTAGGTGTTAGGGGTTAGGGGTTATAGTTAGGGTTAGGGTTAGGGTTAGGGTTAGGGTTTAGGGTTAGGGTTAGGGTTAGGGTTAGGGTTAGGGTTAGGGTTAGGGTTAGGGTTAGGGTTAGATCCGCTAGGGTTAGGGTTAGGGTTAGGGTTAGGGTTAGGGTTAGGGTTAGGGGTTAGGTTTGGGGTTAGGGTTAGGGTTAGGGTTAGGGTTAGGGTTAGGGTTAGGGTTAGGGTTAGGTTAGGGTTAGGGTTAGGGTTAGGGTTAGGGTTAGGGTTAGGGTTAGGGTTAGGGTTAGGGGTTAGGGGTTAGGGGTTAGGGGTTAGGGGTTAGGGGTTAGGGGTTAGGGGTTAGGGTTAGGGTTAGGGTTAGATTTAGGGTTAGGGTTAGGGTTAGGGTTAGGGTTAGGGTTAGGGTTAGGGTTAGGGTTAGGGTTAGGGTTAGGGTTAGGTTTAGGGTGAGCGCTAGGGTTAGAGTTAGGGTTAGGGCTAGGTTTAGGGTTTGGATTAGGGTTACGGCTAGGTCTAGGGCTAGGGTTCAGGCTAGGGTTAGGGTTTAGGGTTAAGGTTAGGGTTACGTTTAGGGTTTAGGGTTTAGGGTTTAGGGTTTGGGTTAGGGATAGGGTTAGGGTTAGGGTTACGGTTATGCTTATGGTTAGAGGTTAGGGGTTAGGGCTTAGAGGTTAGGGTTAGGGTTAGGGTTAGGGTTAGGGTTAGGGTTAGGGTTAGGGTTAGGGTTAGGGTTAGGGTTAGGGTTAGGGTTAGGGTTTTGAGTCAGGGTTTAGTGTTAGGATTTAAGGTTAGGGTTAGGGTTATGGTTAGGGTTTTGAGTCAGGGTTTAGTGTTAGGATTTAAGGTTAGGTTTAGGGTTAGGGTTAGGGTTAGGGTTCAGGGTTTAGGGTTTAAGGTTTAGTGCTTAGGGCTAGATTTAGGGTTAGGTGTAGGGTTCTGGTTAGGGTTTAGTTGTAGGGGCAGTGTTAGTTTTAGTGTTAGTATTAGGGTTAGAGTTGTTTGGAAATATTGAAGGCACAGAGTTCTGTTGAGTGTGGGGTTGCGTAAAGGCTCGGGTTTTTTCGGGTCTAACTCGGGTTCAGCTTCTTGTTGCGGTTAGGGTTATGTTTAGGGTTGTTAGGAAAGAGTGAAGACGCAGAGTCCTGTTGAGTGTGGGGTTGCGTAAAGGCTCCCCCAGGGAGTTCAGGTGTACCCAAAGGCTTCCGCTGAGAGCACTTTTTGATGGCAGAAAGTGGCACCGTACGTGTTTTTTCGGGTCTAACTCGGGTTCAGCTTCTTGTTGCGGTTAGGGTTATGTTTAGGGTTGTTAGGAAAGAGTGAAGACGCAGAGTCCTGTTGAGTGTGGGGTTGCGTAAAGGCTCCCCCAGGGAGTTCAGGTGTACCCAAAGGCTTCCGCTGAGAGCACTTTTTGATGGCAGAAAGTGGCACCGTACGTGTTTTTTCGGGTCTAACTCGGGTTCAGCTTCTTGTTGCGGTTAGGGTTATGTTTAGGGTTGTTAGGAAAGAGTGAAGACGCAGAGTCCTGTTGAGTGTGGGGTTGCGTAAAGGCTCCCCCAGGGAGTTCAGGTGTACCCAAAGGCTTCCGCTGAGAGCACTTTTTGACGGCAGAAAGTGGCACCGTACGTGTTTTTTCGGGTCTAACTCGGGTTCAGCTTCTTGTTGCGGTTAGGGTTATGTTTAGGGTTGTTAGGAAAGAGTGAAGACGCAGAGTCCTGTTGAGTGTGGGGTTGCGTAAAGGCTCCTCCAGGGAGTTCAGGTGTACCCAAAGGCTTCCGCTGAGAGCACTTTTGGATGGCAGAAAGTGGCACCGTACGTGTTTTTTCGGGTCTAACTCGGGTTCAGCTTCTTGTTGCGGTTAGGGTTATGTTTAGGGTTGTTAGGAAAGAGTGAAGACGCAGAGTCCTGTTGAGTGTGGGGTTGCGTAAAGGCTCCCCCAGGGAGTTCAGGTGTACCCAAAGGCTTCCGCTGAGAGCACTTTTGGATGGCAGAAAGTGGCACCGTACGTGTTTTTTCGGGTCTAACTCGGGTTCAGCTTCTTGTTGCGGTTAGGGTTATGTTTAGGGTTGTTAGGAAAGAGTGAAGACGCAGAGTCCTGTTGAGTGTGGGGTTGCGTAAAGGCTCCCCCAGGGAGTTCAGGTGTACCCAAAGGCTTCCGCTGAGAGCACTTTTGGATGGCAGAAAGTGGCACCGTACGTGTTTTTTCGGGTCTAACTCGGGTTCAGCTTCTTGTTGCGGTTAGGGTTATGTTTAGGGTTGTTAGGAAAGAGTGAAGACGCAGAGTCCTGTTGAGTGTGGGGTTGCGTAAAGGCTCCCCCAGGGAGTTCAGGTGTACCCAAAGGCTTCCGCTGAGAGCACTTTTTGATGGCAGAAAGTGGCACCGTACGTGTTTTTTCGGGTCTAACTCGGGTTCAGCTTCTTGTTGCGGTTAGGGTTATGTTTAGGGTTGTTAGGAAAGAGTGAAGACGCAGAGTCCTGTTGAGTGTGGGGTTGCGTAAAGGCTCCCCCAGGGAGTTCAGGTGTACCCAAAGGCTTCCGCTGAGAGCACTTTTGGATGGCAGAAAGTGGCACCGTACGTGTTTTTTCGGGTCTAACTCGGGTTCAGCTTCTTGTTGCGGTTAGGGTTATGTTTAGGGTTGTTAGGAAAGAGTGAAGACGCAGAGTCCTGTTGAGTGTGGGGTTGCGTAAAGGCTCCCCCAGGGAGTTCAGGTGTACCCAAAGGCTTCCGCTGAGAGCACTTTTTGATGGCAGAAAGTGGCACCGTACGTGTTTTTTCGGGTCTAACTCGGGTTCAGCTTCTTGTTGCGGTTAGGGTTATGTTTAGGGTTGTTAGGAAAGAGTGAAGACGCAGAGTCCTGTTGAGTGTGGGGTTGCGTAAAGGCTCCCCCAGGGAGTTCAGGTGTACCCAAAGGCTTCCGCTGAGAGCACTTTTTGACGGCAGAAAGTGGCACCGTACGTGTTTTTTCGGGTCTAACTCGGGTTCAGCTTCTTGTTGCGGTTAGGGTTATGTTTAGGGTTGTTAGGAAAGAGTGAAGACGCAGAGTCCTGTTGAGTGTGGGGTTGCGTAAAGGCTCCTCCAGGGAGTTCAGGTGTACCCAAAGGCTTCCGCTGAGAGCACTTTTGGATGGCAGAAAGTGGCACCGTACGTGTTTTTTCGGGTCTAACTCGGGTTCAGCTTCTTGTTGCGGTTAGGGTTATGTTTAGGGTTGTTAGGAAAGAGTGAAGACGCAGAGTCCTGTTGAGTGTGGGGTTGCGTAAAGGCTCCCCCAGGGAGTTCAGGTGTACCCAAAGGCTTCCGCTGAGAGCACTTTTGGATGGCAGAAAGTGGCACCGTACGTGTTTTTTCGGGTCTAACTCGGGTTCAGCTTCTTGTTGCGGTTAGGGTTATGTTTAGGGTTGTTAGGAAAGAGTGAAGACGCAGAGTCCTGTTGAGTGTGGGGTTGCGTAAAGGCTCCCCCAGGGAGTTCAGGTGTACCCAAAGGCTTCCGCTGAGAGCACTTTTGGATGGCAGAAAGTGGCACCGTACGTGTTTTTTCGGGTCTAACTCGGGTTCAGCTTCTTGTTGCGGTTAGGGTTATGTTTAGGGTTGTTAGGAAAGAGTGAAGACGCAGAGTCCTGTTGAGTGTGGGGTTGCGTAAAGGCTCCCCCAGGGAGTTCAGGTGTACCCAAAGGCTTCCGCTGAGAGCACTTTTTGACGGCAGAAAGTGGCACCGTACGTGTTATTTCGGGTCTAACTCGGGTTCAGCTTCTTGTTCCGGTTAGGGTTATGTTTAGGGTTGTTAGGAAAGAGTGAAGACGCAGAGTCCTGTTGAGTGTGGGGTTGCGTAAAGGCTCCCCCAGGGAGTTCAGGTGTACCCAAAGGCTTCCGCTGAGAGCACTTTTTGATGGCAGAAAGTGGCACCGTACGTGTTTTTTCGGGTCTAACTCGGGTTCAGCTTCTTGTTGCGGTTAGGGTTATGTTTAGGGTTGTTAGGAAAGAGTGAAGACGCAGAGTCCTGTTGAGTGTGGGGTTGCGTAAAGGCTCCCCCAGGGAGTTCAGGTGTACCCAAAGGCTTCCGCTCAGAGCACTTTTGGATGGCAGAAAGTGGCACCGTACGTGTTTTTTCGGGTCTAACTCGGGTTCAGCTTCTTGTTGCGGTTAGGGTTATGTTTAGGGTTGTTAGGAAAGAGTGAAGACGCAGAGTCCTGTTGAGTGTGGGGTTGCGTAAAGGCTCCCCCAGGGAGTTCAGGTGTACCCAAAGGCTTCCGCTGAGAGCACTTTTTGACGGCAGAAAGTGGCACCGTACGTGTTTTTTCGGGTCTAACTCAGGTTCAGCTTCTTGTTGCGGTTAGGGTTATGTTTAGGGTTGTTAGGAAAGAGTGAAGACGCAGAGTCCTGTTGAGTGTGGGGTTGCGTAAAGGCTCCCCCAGGGAGTTCAGGTGTACCCAAAGGCTTCCGCTGAGAGAACTTTTTGATGGCAGAAAGTGGCACCGTACGTGTTTTTTCGGGTCTAACTCGGGTTGAGCTTCTTGTTCCGGTTAGGGTTATGTTTAGGGTTGTTAGGAAAGAGTGAAGACGCAGAGTCCTGTTGAGTGTGGGGTTGCGTAAAGGCTCCCCCAGGGAGTTCAGGTGTACCCAAAGGCTTCCGCTGAGAGCACTTTTTGATGGCAGAAAGTGGCACCGTACGTGTTTTTTCGGGTCTAACTCGGGTTCAGCTTCTTGTTGCGGTTAGGGTTATGTTTAGGGTTGTTAGGAAAGAGTGAAGACGCAGAGTCCTGTTGAGTGTGGGGTTGCGTAAAGGCTCCCCCAGGGAGTTCAGGTGTACCCAAAGGCTTCCGCTGAGAGCACTTTTTGATGGCAGAAAGTGGCACCGTACGTGTTTTTTCGGGTCTAACTCGGGTTCAGCTTCTTGTTGCGGTTAGGGTTATGTTTAGGGTTGTTAGGAAAGAGTGAAGACGCAGAGTCCTGTTGAGTGTGGGGTTGCGTAAAGGCTCCCCCAGGGAGTTCAGGTGTACCCAAAGGCTTCCGCTGAGAGCACTTTTTGACGGCAGAAAGTGGCACCGTACGTGTTTTTTCGGGTCTAACTCGGGTTCAGCTTCTTGTTGCGGTTAGGGTTATGTTTAGGGTTGTTAGGAAAGAGTGAAGACGCAGAGTCCTGTTGAGTGTGGGGTTGCGTAAAGGCTCCTCCAGGGAGTTCAGGTGTACCCAAAGGCTTCCGCTGAGAGCACTTTTGGATGGCAGAAAGTGGCACCGTACGTGTTTTTTCGGGTCTAACTCGGGTTCAGCTTCTTGTTGCGGTTAGGGTTATGTTTAGGGTTGTTAGGAAAGAGTGAAGACGCAGAGTCCTGTTGAGTGTGGGGTTGCGTAAAGGCTCCCCCAGGGAGTTCAGGTGTACCCAAAGGCTTCCGCTGAGAGCACTTTTGGATGGCAGAAAGTGGCACCGTACGTGTTTTTTCGGGTCTAACTCGGGTTCAGCTTCTTGTTGCGGTTAGGGTTATGTTTAGGGTTGTTAGGAAAGAGTGAAGACGCAGAGTCCTGTTGAGTGTGGGGTTGCGTAAAGGCTCCCCCAGGGAGTTCAGGTGTACCCAAAGGCTTCCGCTGAGAGCACTTTTGGATGGCAGAAAGTGGCACCGTACGTGTTTTTTCGGGTCTAACTCGGGTTCAGCTTCTTGTTGCGGTTAGGGTTATGTTTAGGGTTGTTAGGAAAGAGTGAAGACGCAGAGTCCTGTTGAGTGTGGGGTTGCGTAAAGGCTCCCCCAGGGAGTTCAGGTGTACCCAAAGGCTTCCGCTGAGAGCACTTTTTGATGGCAGAAAGTGGCACCGTACGTGTTTTTTCGGGTCTAACTCGGGTTCAGCTTCTTGTTGCGGTTAGGGTTATGTTTAGGGTTGTTAGGAAAGAGTGAAGACGCAGAGTCCTGTTGAGTGTGGGGTTGCGTAAAGGCTCCCCCAGGGAGTTCAGGTGTACCCAAAGGCTTCCGCTGAGAGCACTTTTGGATGGCAGAAAGTGGCACCGTACGTGTTTTTTCGGGTCTAACTCGGGTTCAGCTTCTTGTTGCGGTTAGGGTTATGTTTAGGGTTGTTAGGAAAGAGTGAAGACGCAGAGTCCTGTTGAGTGTGGGGTTGCGTAAAGGCTCCCCCAGGGAGTTCAGGTGTACCCAAAGGCTTCCGCTGAGAGCACTTTTTGATGGCAGAAAGTGGCACCGTACGTGTTTTTTCGGGTCTAACTCGGGTTCAGCTTCTTGTTGCGGTTAGGGTTATGTTTAGGGTTGTTAGGAAAGAGGGAAGACGCAGAGTCCTGTTGAGTGTGGGGTTGCGTAAAGGCTCCCCCAGGGAGTTCAGGTGTACCCAAAGGCTTCCGCTGAGAGCACTTTTTGATGGCAGAAAGTGGCACCGTACATGTTTTTTCGGGTCTAACTCGGGTTCAGCTTCTTGTTGCGGTTAGGGTTATGTTTAGGGTTGTTAGGAAAGAGTGAAGACGCAGAGTCCTGTTGAGTGTGGGGTTGCGTAAAGGCTCCCCCAGGGAGTTCAGGTGTACCCAAAGGCTTCCGCTCAGAGCACTTTTGGATGGCAGAAAGTGGCACCGTACGTGTTTTTTCGGGTCTAACTCGGGTTCAGCTTCTTGTTGCGGTTAGGGTTATGTTTAGGGTTGTTAGGAAAGAGTGAAGACGCAGAGTCCTGTTGAGTGTGGGGTTGCGTAAAGGCTCCCCCAGGGAGTTCAGGTGTACCCAAAGGCTTCCGCTGAGAGCACTTTTTGATGGCAGAAAGTGGCACCGTACGTGTTTTTTCGGGTCTAACTCGGGTTCAGCTTCTTGTTGCGGTTAGGGTTATGTTTAGGGTTGTTAGGAAAGAGTGAAGACGCAGAGTCCTGTTGAGTGTGGGGTTGCGTAAAGGCTCCCCCAGGGAGTTCAGGTGTACCCAAAGGCTTCCGCTGAGAGCACTTTTGGATGGCAGAAAGTGGCACCGTACGTGTTTTTTCGGGTCTAACTCGGGTTCAGCTTCTTGTTGCGGTTAGGGTTATGTTTAGGGTTGTTAGGAAAGAGTGAAGACGCAGAGTCCTGTTGAGTGTGGGGTTGCGTAAAGGCTCCCCCAGGGAGTTCAGGTGTACCCAAAGGCTTCCGCTGAGAGCACTTTTGGATGGCAGAAAGTGGCACCGTACGTGTTTTTTCGGGTCTAACTCGGGTTCAGCTTCTTGTTGCGGTTAGGGTTATGTTTAGGGTTGTTAGGAAAGAGTGAAGACGCAGAGTCCTGTTGAGTGTGGGGTTGCGTAAAGGCTCCCCCAGGGAGTTCAGGTGTACCCAAAGGCTTCCGCTGAGAGCACTTTTTGATGGCAGAAAGTGGCACCGTACGTGTTTTTTCGGGTCTAACTCGGGTTCAGCTTCTTGTTGCGGTTAGGGTTATGTTTAGGGTTGTTAGGAAAGCGTGAAGACGCAGAGTCCTGTTGAGTGTGGGGTTGCGTAAAGGCTCCCCCAGGGAGTTCAGGTGTACCCAAAGGCTTCCGCTGAGAGCACTTTTTGATGGCAGAAAGTGGCACCGTACGTGTTTTTTCGGGTCTAACTCGGGTTCAGCTTCTTGTTGCGGTTAGGGTTATGTTTAGGGTTGTTAGGAAAGAGTGAAGACGCAGAGTCCTGTTGAGTGTGGGGTTGCGTAAAGGCTCCCCCAGGGAGTTCAGGTGTACCCAAAGGCTTCCGCTGAGAGCACTTTTTGACGGCAGAAAGTGGCACCGTACGTGTTATTTCGGGTCTAACTCGGGTTGAGCTTCTTGTTCCGGTTAGGGTTATGTTTAGGGTTGTTAGGAAAGAGTGAAGACTCAGAGTCCTGTTGAGTGTGGGGTTGCGTAAAGGCTCCCCCAGGGAGTTCAGGTGTACCCAAAGGCTTCCGCTGAGAGCACTTTTGGATGGCAGAAAGTGGCACCGTACGTGTTTTTTCGGGTCTAACTCGGGTTCAGCTTCTTGTTGCGGTTAGGGTTATGTTTAGGGTTGTTAGGAAAGAGTGAAGACGCAGAGTCCTGTTGAGTGTGGGGTTGCGTAAAGGCTCCCCCAGGGAGTTCAGGTGTACCCAAAGGCTTCCGCTGAGAGAACTTTTTGATGGCAGAAAGTGGCACCGTACGTGTTTTTTCGGGTCTAACTCGGGTTGAGCTTCTTGTTCCGGTTAGGGTTATGTTTAGGGTTGTTAGGAAAGAGTGAAGACGCAGAGTCCTGTTGAGTGTGGGGTTGCGTAAAGGCTCCCCCAGGGAGTTCAGGTGTACCCAAAGGCTTCCGCTGAGAGCACTTTTTGATGGCAGAAAGTGGCACCGTACGTGTTTTTTCGGGTCTAACTCGGGTTCAGCTTCTTGTTGCGGTTAGGGTTATGTTTAGGGTTGTTAGGAAAGAGTGAAGACGCAGAGTCCTGTTGAGTGTGGGGTTGCGTAAAGGCTCCCCCAGGGAGTTCAGGTGTACCCAAAGGCTTCCGCTGAGAGCACTTTTTGATGGCAGAAAGTGGCACCGTACGTGTTTTTTCGGGTCTAACTCGGGTTCAGCTTCTTGTTGCGGTTAGGGTTATGTTTAGGGTTGTTAGGAAAGAGTGAAGACGCAGAGTCCTGTTGAGTGTGGGGTTGCGTAAAGGCTCCCCCAGGGAGTTCAGGTTTACCCAAAGGCTTCCGCTGAGAGCACTTTTGGATGGCAGAAAGTGGCACCGTACGTGTTTTTTCGGGTCTAACTCGGGTTCAGCTTCTTGTTGCGGTTAGGGTTATGTTTAGGGTTGTTAGGAAAGAGTGAAGACGCAGAGTCCTGTTGAGTGTGGGGTTGCGTAAAGGCTCCCCCAGGGAGTTCAGGTGTACCCAAAGGCTTCCGCTGAGAGCACTTTTTGACGGCAGAAAGTGGCACCGTACGTGTTTTTTCGGGTCTAACTCGGGTTGAGCTTCTTGTTCCGGTTAGGGTTATGTTTAGGGTTGTTAGGAAAGAGTGAAGACGCAGAGTCCTGTTGAGTGTGGGGTTGCGTAAAGGCTCCCCCAGGGAGTTCAGGTGTACCCAAAGGCTTCCGCTGAGAGCACTTTTGGATGGCAGAAAGTGGCACCGTACGTGTTTTTTCGGGTCTAACTCGGGTTCAGCTTCTTGTTGCGGTTAGGGTTATGTTTAGGGTTGTTAGGAAAGAGTGAAGACGCAGAGTCCTGTTGAGTGTGGGGTTGCGTAAAGGCTCCCCCAGGGAGTTCAGGTGTACCCAAAGGCTTCCGCTCAGAGCACTTTTGGATGGCAGAAAGTGGCACCGTACGTGTTTTTTCGGGTCTAACTCGGGTTCAGCTTCTTGTTGCGGTTAGGGTTATGTTTAGGGTTGTTAGGAAAGAGTGAAGACGCAGAGTCCTGTTGAGTGTGGGGTTGCGTAAAGGCTCCCCCAGGGAGTTCAGGTGTACCCAAAGGCTTCCGCTGAGAGCACTTTTTGATGGCAGAAAGTGGCACCGTACGTGTTTTTTCGGGTCTAACTCGGGTTCAGCTTCTTGTTGCGGTTAGGGTTATGTTTAGGGTTGTTAGGAAAGAGTGAAGACGCAGAGTCCTGTTGAGTGTGGGGTTGCGTAAAGGCTCCCCCAGGGAGTTCAGGTGTACCCAAAGGCTTCCGCTGAGAGCACTTTTTGATGGCAGAAAGTGGCACCGTACGTGTTTTTTCGGGTCTAACTCGGGTTCAGCTTCTTGTTGCGGTTAGGGTTATGTTTAGGGTTGTTAGGAAAGAGTGAAGATGCAGAGTCCTGTTGAGTGTGGGGTTGCGTAAAGGCTCCCCCAGGGAGTTCAGGTGTACCCAAAGGCTTCCGCTGAGAGCACTTTTTGATGGCAGAAAGTGGCACCGTACGTGTTTTTTCGGGTCTAACTCGGGTTCAGCTTCTTGTTGCGGTTAGGGTTATGTTTAGGGTTGTTAGGAAAGAGGGAAGACGCAGAGTCCTGTTGAGTGTGGGGTTGCGTAAAGGCTCCCCCAGGGAGTTCAGGTGTACCCAAAGGCTTCCGCTGAGAGCACTTTTTGATGGCAGAAAGTGGCACCGTACATGTTTTTTCGGGTCTAACTCGGGTTCAGCTTCTTGTTGCGGTTAGGGTTATGTTTAGGGTTGTTAGGAAAGAGTGAAGACGCAGAGTCCTGTTGAGTGTGGGGTTGCGTAAAGGCTCCCCCAGGGAGTTCAGGTGTACCCAAAGGCTTCCGCTCAGAGCACTTTTGGATGGCAGAAAGTGGCACCGTACGTGTTTTTTCGGGTCTAACTCGGGTTCAGCTTCTTGTTGCGGTTAGGGTTATGTTTAGGGTTGTTAGGAAAGAGTGAAGACGCAGAGTCCTGTTGAGTGTGGGGTTGCGTAAAGGCTCCCCCAGGGAGTTCAGGTGTACCCAAAGGCTTCCGCTGAGAGCACTTTTTGATGGCAGAAAGTGGCACCGTACGTGTTTTTTCGGGTCTAACTCGGGTTCAGCTTCTTGTTGCGGTTAGGGTTATGTTTAGGGTTGTTAGGAAAGAGTGAAGACTCAGAGTCCTGTTGAGTGTGGGGTTGCGTAAAGGCTCCCCAAGGGAGTTCAGGTGTACCCAAAGGCTTCCGCTGAGAGCACTTTTTGACGGCAGAAAGTGGCACCGTACGTGTTTTTTCGGGTCTAACTCGGGTTCAGCTTCTTGTTGCGGTTAGGGTTATGTTTAGGGTTGTTAGGAAAGAGTGAAGACGCAGAGTCCTGTTGAGTGTGGGGTTGCGTAAAGGCTCCCCCAGGGAGTTCAGGTGTACCCAAAGGCTTCCGCTCAGAGCACTTTTGGATGGCAGAAAGTGGCACCGTCCGTGTTTTTTCGGGTCTAACTCGGGTTCAGCTTCTTGTTGCGGTTAGGGTTATGTTTAGGGTTGTTAGGAAAGAGTGAAGACGCAGAGTCCTGTTGAGTGTGGGGTTGCGTAAAGGCTCCCCCAGGGAGTTCAGGTGTACCCAAAGGCTTCCGCTGAGAGCACTTTTTGATGGCAGAAAGTGGCACCGTACGTGTTTTTTCGGGTCTAACTCGGGTTCAGCTTCTTGTTGCGGTTAGGGTTATGTTTAGGGTTGTTAGGAAAGCGTGAAGACGCAGAGTCCTGTTGAGTGTGGGGTTGCGTAAAGGCTCCCCCAGGGAGTTCAGGTGTACCCAAAGGCTTCCGCTGAGAGCACTTTTTGATGGCAGAAAGTGGCACCGTACGTGTTTTTTCGGGTCTAACTCGGGTTCAGCTTCTTGTTGCGGTTAGGGTTATGTTTAGGGTTGTTAGGAAAGAGTGAAGACGCAGAGTCCTGTTGAGTGTGGGGTTGCGTAAAGGCTCCCCCAGGGAGTTCAGGTGTACCCAAAGGCTTCCGCTGAGAGCACTTTTTGACGGCAGAAAGTGGCACCGTACGTGTTATTTCGGGTCTAACTCGGGTTGAGCTTCTTGTTCCGGTTAGGGTTATGTTTAGGGTTGTTAGGAAAGAGTGAAGACTCAGAGTCCTGTTGAGTGTGGGGTTGCGTAAAGGCTCCCCCAGGGAGTTCAGGTGTACCCAAAGGCTTCCGCTGAGAGCACTTTTGGATGGCAGAAAGTGGCACCGTACGTGTTTTTTCGGGTCTAACTCGGGTTCAGCTTCTTGTTGCGGTTAGGGTTATGTTTAGGGTTGTTAGGAAAGAGTGAAGACGCAGAGTCCTGTTGAGTGTGGGGTTGCGTAAAGGCTCCCCCAGGGAGTTCAGGTGTACCCAAAGGCTTCCGCTGAGAGCACTTTTTGACGGCAGAAAGTGGCACCGTACGTGTTTTTTCGGGTCTAACTCGGGTTCAGCTTCTTGTTGCGGTTAGGGTTATGTTTAGGGTTGTTAGGAAAGAGTGAAGACGCAGAGTCCTGTTGAGTGTGGGGTTGCGTAAAGGCTCCCCCAGGGAGTTCAGGTGTACCCAAAGGCTTCCGCTGAGAGCACTTTTGGATGGCAGAAAGTGGCACCGTACGTGTTTTTTCGGGTCTAACTCGGGTTCAGCTTCTTGTTGCGGTTAGGGTTATGTTTAGGGTTGTTAGGAAAGAGTGAAGACGCAGAGTCCTGTTGAGTGTGGGGTTGCGTAAAGGCTCCCCCAGGGAGTTCAGGTGTACCCAAAGGCTTCCGCTGAGAGCACTTTTGGATGGCAGAAAGTGGCACCGTACGTGTTTTTTCGGGTCTAACTCGGGTTCAGCTTCTTGTTGCGGTTAGGGTTATGTTTAGGGTTGTTAGGAAAGAGTGAAGACGCAGAGTCCTGTTGAGTGTGGGGTTGCGTAAAGGCTCCCCCAGGGAGTTCAGGTGTACCCAAAGGCTTCCGCTGAGAGCACTTTTTGATGGCAGAAAGTGGCACCGTACGTGTTTTTTCGGGTCTAACTCGGGTTCAGCTTCTTGTTGCGGTTAGGGTTATGTTTAGGGTTGTTAGGAAAGAGTGAAGACGCAGAGTCCTGTTGAGTGTGGGGTTGCGTAAAGGCTCCCCCAGGGAGTTCAGGTGTACCCAAAGGCTTCCGCTGAGAGCACTTTTTGACGGCAGAAAGTGGCACCGTACGTGTTTTTTCGGGTCTAACTCGGGTTGAGCTTCTTGTTCCGGTTAGGGTTATGTTTAGGGTTGTTAGGAAAGAGTGAAGACGCAGAGTCCTGTTGAGTGTGGGGTTGCGTAAAGGCTCCCCCAGGGAGTTCAGGTGTACCCAAAGGCTTCCGCTGAGAGCACTTTTTGATGGCAGAAAGTGGCACCGTACGTGTTTTTTCGGGTCTAACTCGGGTTCAGCTTCTTGTTGCGGTTAGGGTTATGTTTAGGGTTGTTAGGAAAGAGTGAAGACGCAGAGTCCTGTTGAGTGTGGGGTTGCGTAAAGGCTCCCCCAGGGAGTTCAGGTGTACCCAAAGGCTTCCGCTGAGAGCACTTTTGGATGGCAGAAAGTGGCACCGTACGTGTTTTTTCGGGTCTAACTCGGGTTCAGCTTCTTGTTGCGGTTAGGGTTATGTTTAGGGTTGTTAGGAAAGAGTGAAGACGCAGAGTCCTGTTGAGTGTGGGGTTGCGTAAAGGCTCCCCCAGGGAGTTCAGGTGTACCCAAAGGCTTCCGCTGAGAGCACTTTTTGACGGCAGAAAGTGGCACCGTACGTGTTTTTTCGGGTCTAACTCGGGTTGAGCTTCTTGTTGCGGTTAGGGTTATGTTTAGGGTTGTTAGGAAAGAGTGAAGACGCAGAGTCCTGTTGAGTGTGGGGTTGCGTAAAGGCTCCCCCAGGGAGTGCAGGTGTACCCAAAGGCTTCCGCTGAGAGCACTTTTGGATGGCAGAAAGTGGCACCGTACGTGTTTTTTCGGGTCTAACTCGGGTTCAGCTTCTTGTTGCGGTTAGGGTTATGTTTAGGGTTGTTAGGAAAGAGTGAAGACGCAGAGTCCTGTTGAGTGTGGGGTTGCGTAAAGGCTCCCCCAGGGAGTTCAGGTGTACCCAAAGGCTTCCGCTGAGAGCACTTTTGGATGGCAGAAAGTGGCACCGTACGTGTTTTTTCGGGTCTAACTCGGGTTCAGCTTCTTGTTGCGGTTAGGGTTATGTTTAGGGTTGTTAGGAAAGAGTGAAGACGCAGAGTCCTGTTGAGTGTGGGGTTGCGTAAAGGCTCCCCCAGGGAGTTCAGGTGTACCCAAAGGCTTCCGCTGAGAGCACTTTTGGATGGCAGAAAGTGGCACCGTACGTGTTTTTTCGGGTCTAACTCGGGTTCAGCTTCTTGTTGCGGTTAGGGTTATGTTTAGGGTTGTTAGGAAAGAGTGAAGACGCAGAGTCCTGTTGAGTGTGGGGTTGCGTAAAGGCTTCCCCAGGGAGTTCAGGTGTACCCAAAGGCTTCCGCTGAGAGCACTTTTTGACGGCAGAAAGTGGCACCGTACGTGTTTTTTCGGGTCTAACTCGGGTTCAGCTTCTTGTTGCGGTTAGGGTTATGTTTAGGGTTGTTAGGAAAGAGTGAAGACGCAGAGTCCTGTTGAGTGTGGGGTTGAGTAAAGGCTCCTCCAGGGAGTTCAGGTGTACCCAAAGGCTTCCGCTGAGAGCACTTTTTGATGGCAGAAAGTGGCACCGTACGTGTTTTTTCGGGTCTAACTCGGGTTCAGCTTCTTGTTGCGGTTAGGGTTATGTTTAGGGTTGTTAGGAAAGAGTGAAGACGCAGAGTCCTGTTGAGTGTGGGGTTGCGTAAAGGCTCCCCCAGGGAGTTCAGGTGTACCCAAAGGCTTCCGCTGAGAGCACTTTTGGATGGCAGAAAGTGGCACCGTACGTGTTTTTTCGGGTCTAACTCGGGTTCAGCTTCTTGTTGCGGTTAGGGTTATGTTTAGGGTTGTTAGGAAAGAGTGAAGACGCAGAGTCCTGTTGAGTGTGGGGTTGCGTAAAGGCTCCCCCAGGGAGTTCAGGTGTACCCAAAGGCTTCCGCTCAGAGCACTTTTGGATGGCAGAAAGTGGCACCGTACGTGTTTTTTCGGGTCTAACTCGGGTTCAGCTTCTTGTTGCGGTTAGGGTTATGTTTAGGGTTGTTAGGAAAGAGTGAAGACGCAGAGTCCTGTTGAGTGTGGGGTTGCGTAAAGGCTCCCCCAGGGAGTTCAGGTGTACCCAAAGGCTTCCGCTGAGAGCACTTTTTGATGGCAGAAAGTGGCACCGTACGTGTTTTTTCGGGTCTAACTCGGGTTCAGCTTCTTGTTGCGGTTAGGGTTATGTTTAGGGTTGTTAGGAAAGAGTGAAGACGCAGAGTCCTGTTGAGTGTGGGGTTGCGTAAAGGCTCCCCCAGGGAGTTCAGGTGTACCCAAAGGCTTCCGCTGAGAGCACTTTTGGATGGCAGAAAGTGGCACCGTACGTGTTTTTTCGGGTCTAACTCGGGTTCAGCTTCTTGTTGCGGTTAGGGTTATGTTTAGGGTTGTTAGGAAAGAGTGAAGACGCAGAGTCCTGTTGAGTGTGGGGTTGCGTAAAGGCTCCCCCAGGGAGTTCAGGTGTACCCAAAGGCTTCCGCTGAGAGCACTTTTTGATGGCAGAAAGTGGCACCGTACGTGTTTTTTCGGGTCTAACTCGGGTTCAGCTTCTTGTTGCGGTTAGGGTTATGTTTAGGGTTGTTAGGAAAGAGTGAAGACGCAGAGTCCTGTTGAGTGTGGGGTTGCGTAAAGGCTCCCCCAGGGAGTTCAGGTGTACCCAAAGGCTTCCGCTGAGAGCACTTTTGGATGGCAGAAAGTGGCACCGTACGTGTTTTTTCGGGTCTAACTCGGGTTCAGCTTCTTGTTGCGGTTAGGGTTATGTTTAGGGTTGTTAGGAAAGAGTGAAGACGCAGAGTCCTGTTGAGTGTGGGGTTGCGTAAAGGCTCCCCCAGGGAGTTCAGGTGTACCCAAAGGCTTCCGCTGAGAGCACTTTTGGATGGCAGAAAGTGGCACCGTACGTGTTTTTTCGGGTCTAACTCGGGTTCAGCTTCTTGTTGCGGTTAGGGTTATGTTTAGGGTTGTTAGGAAAGAGTGAAGACGCAGAGTCCTGTTGAGTGTGGGGTTGCGTAAAGGCTCCCCCAGGGAGTTCAGGTGTACCCAAAGGCTTCCGCTGAGAGCACTTTTTGACGGCAGAAAGTGGCACCGTACGTGTTTTTAAGGGTCTAACTCGGGTTCAGCTTCTTGTTGCGGTTAGGGTTATGTTTAGGGTTGTTAGGAAAGAGTGAAGACTCAGAGTCCTGTTGAGCGTGGGGTTGCGTAAAGGCTCCCCCAGGGAGTTCAGGTGTACCCAAAGGCTTCCGCTGAGAGCACTTTTGGATGGCAGAAAGTGGCACCGTACGTGTTTTTTCGGGTCTAACTCGGGTTCAGCTTCTTGTTGCGGTTAGGGTTATGTTTAGGGTTGTTAGGAAAGAGTGAAGACGCAGAGTCCTGTTGAGTGTGGGGTTGCGTAAAGGCTCCCCCAGGGAGTGCAGGTGTACCCAAAGGCTTCCGCTGAGAGCACTTTTGGATGGCAGAAAGTGGCACCGTACGTGTTTTTTCGGGTCTAACTCGGGTTCAGCTTCTTGTTGCGGTTAGGGTTATGTTTAGGGTTGTTAGGAAAGAGTGAAGACGCAGAGTCCTGTTGAGTGTGGGGTTGCGTAAAGGCTCCCCCAGGGAGTTCAGGTGTACCCAAAGGCTTCCGCTGAGAGCACTTTTTGATGGCAGAAAGTGGCACCGTACGTGTTTTTTCGGGTCTAACTCGGGTTCAGCTTCTTGTTGCGGTTAGGGTTATGTTTAGGGTTGTTAGGAAAGAGTGAAGACGCAGAGTCCTGTTGAGTGTGGGGTTGCGTAAAGGCTCCCCCAGGGAGTTCAGGTGTACCCAAAGGCTTCCGCTGAGAGCACTTTTGGATGGCAGAAAGTGGCACCGTACGTGTTTTTTCGGGTCTAACTCGGGTTCAGCTTCTTGTTGCGGTTAGGGTTATGTTTAGGGTTGTTAGGAAAGAGTGAAGACGCAGAGTCCTGTTGAGTGTGGGGTTGCGTAAAGGCTCCCCCAGGGAGTTCAGGTGTACCCAAAGGTTTCCGCTGAGAGCACTTTTGGATGGCAGAAAGTGGCACCGTACGTGTTTTTTCGGGTCTAACTCGGGTTCAGCTTCTTGTTGCGGTTAGGGTTATGTTTAGGGTTGTTAGGAAAGAGTGAAGACGCAGAGTCCTGTTGAGTGTGGGGTTGCGTAAAGGCTCCCCCAGGGAGTTCAGGTGTACCCAAAGGCTTCCGCTGAGAGCACTTTTTGACGGCAGAAAGTGGCACCGTACGTGTTTTTTCGGGTCTAACTCGGGTTCAGCTTCTTGTTGCGGTTAGGGTTATGTTTAGGGTTGTTAGGAAAGAGTGAAGACGCAGAGTCCTGTTGAGTGTGGGGTTGCGTAAAGGCTCCCCCAGGGAGTGCAGGTGTACCCAAAGGCTTCCGCTGAGAGCACTTTTGGATGGCAGAAAGTGGCACCGTACGTGTTTTTTCGGGTCTAACTCGGGTTCAGCTTCTTGTTGCGGTTAGGGTTATGTTTAGGGTTGTTAGGAAAGAGTGAAGACGCAGAGTCCTGTTGAGTGTGGGGTTGCGTAAAGGCTCCCCCAGGGAGTTCAGGTGTACCCAAAGGCTTCCGCTGAGAGCACTTTTGGATGGCAGAAAGTGGCACCGTACGTGTTTTTTCGGGTCTAACTCGGGTTCAGCTTCTTGTTGCGGTTAGGGTTATGTTTAGGGTTGTTAGGAAAGAGTGAAGACGCAGAGTCCTGTTGAGTGTGGGGTTGCGTAAAGGCTCCCCCAGGGAGTTCAGGTGTACCCAAAGGCTTCCGCTGAGAGCACTTTTGGATGGCAGAAAGTGGCACCGTACGTGTTTTTTCGGGTCTAACTCGGGTTCAGCTTCTTGTTGCGGTTAGGGTTATGTTTAGGGTTGTTAGGAAAGAGTGAAGACGCAGAGTCCTGTTGAGTGTGGGGTTGCGTAAAGGCTCCCCCAGGGAGTTCAGGTGTACCCAAAGGCTTCCGCTGAGAGCACTTTTGGATGGCAGAAAGTGGCACCGTACGTGTTTTTTCGGGTCTAACTCGGGTTCAGCTTCTTGTTGCGGTTAGGGTTATGTTTAGGGTTGTTAGGAAAGAGTGAAGACGCAGAGTCCTGTTGAGTGTGGGGTTGCGTAAAGGCTCCTCCAGGGAGTTCAGGTGTACCCAAAGGCTTCCGCTGAGAGCACTTTTGGATGGCAGAAAGTGGCACCGTACGTGTTTTTTCGGGTCTAACTCGGGTTCAGCTTCTTGTTCCGGTTAGGCTTATGTTTAGGGTTGTTAGGAAAGAGTGAAGACGCAGAGTCCTGTTGAGTGTGGGGTTGCGTAAAGGCTCCCCCAGGGAGTTCAGGTGTACCCAAAGGCTTCCGCTGAGAGCACTTTTGGATGGCAGAAAGTGGCACCGTACGTGTTTTTTCGGGTCTAACTCGGGTTCAGCTTCTTGTTGCGGTTAGGGTTATGTTTAGGGTTGTTAGGAAAGAGTGAAGACGCAGAGTCCTGTTGAGTGTGGGGTTGCGTAAAGGCTCCCCCAGGGAGTTCAGGTGTACCCAAAGGCTTCCGCTGAGAGCACTTTTGGATGGCAGAAAGTGGCACCGTACGTGTTTTTTCGGGTCTAACTCGGGTTCAGCTTCTTGTTGCGGTTAGGGTTATGTTTAGGGTTGTTAGGAAAGAGTGAAGATGCAGAGTCCTGTTGAGTGTGGGGTTGCGTAAAGGCTCCCCCAGGGAGTTCAGGTGTACCCAAAGGCTTCCGCTGAGAGCACTTTTTGACGGCAGAAAGTGGCACCGTACGTGTTTTTTCGGGTCTAACTCGGGTTGAGCTTCTTGTTCCGGTTAGGGTTATGTTTAGGGTTGTTAGGAAAGAGTGAAGACGCAGAGTCCTGTTGAGTGTGGGGTTGCGTAAAGGCTCCCCCAGGGAGTTCAGGTGTACCCAAAGGCTTCCGCTGAGAGCACTTTTTGACGGCAGAAAGTGGCACCGTACGTGTTTTTTCGGGTCTAACTCGGGTTGAGCTTCTTGTTGCGGTTAGGGTTATGTTTAGGGTTGTTAGGAAAGAGTGAAGACTCAGAGTCCTGTTGAGCGTGGGGTTGCGTAAAGGCTCCCCCAGGGAGTTCAGGTGTACCCAAAGGCTTCCGCTGAGAGCACTTTTTGATGGCAGAAAGTGGCACCGTACGTGTTTTTTCGGGTCTAACTCGGGTTGAGCTTCTTGTTGCGGTTAGGGTTATGTTTAGGGTTGTTAGGAAAGAGTGAAGACGCAGAGTCCTGTTGAGTGTGGGGTTGCGTAAAGGCTCCCCCAGGGAGTTCAGGTGTACCCAAAGGCTTCCGCTGAGAGCACTTTTGGATGGCAGAAAGTGGCACCGTACGTGTTTTTTCGGGTCTAACTCGGGTTCAGCTTCTTGTTCCGGTTAGGGTTATGTTTAGGGTTGTTAGGAAAGAGTGAAGACGCAGAGTCCTGTTGAGTGTGGGGTTGCGTAAAGGCTCCCCCAGGGAGTTCAGGTGTACCCAAAGGCTTCCGCTGAGAGCACTTATTGACGGCAGAAAGTGGCACCGTACGTGTTTTTTCGGGTCTAACTCGGGTTGAGCTTCTTGTTCCGGTTAGGGTTATGTTTAGGGTTGTTAGGAAAGAGTGAAGACGCAGAGTCCTGTTGAGTGTGGGGTTGCGTAAAGGCTCCCCCAGGGAGTTCAGGTGTACCCAAAGGCTTCCGCTGAGAGCACTTTTGGATGGCAGAAAGTGGCACCGTACGTGTTTTTTCGGGTCTAACTCGGGTTCAGCTTCTTGTTGCGGTTAGGGTTATGTTTAGGGTTGTTAGGAAAGAGTGAAGACGCAGAGTCCTGTTGAGTGTGGGGTTGCGTAAAGGCTCCCCCAGGGAGTTCAGGTGTACCCAAAGGCTTCCGCTGAGAGCACTTTTGGATGGCAGAAAGTGGCACCGTACGTGTTTTTTCGGGTCTAACTCGGGTTCAGCTTCTTGTTGCGGTTAGGGTTATGTTTAGGGTTGTTAGGAAAGAGTGAAGACGCAGAGTCCTGTTGAGTGTGGGGTTGCGTAAAGGCTCCCCCAGGGAGTTCAGGTGTACCCAAAGGCTTCCGCTGAGAGCACTTTTGGATGGCAGAAAGTGGCACCGTACGTGTTTTTTCGGGTCTAACTCGGGTTCAGCTTCTTGTTGCGGTTAGGGTTATGTTTAGGGTTGTTAGGAAAGAGTGAAGACGCAGAGTCCTGTTGAGTGTGGGGTTGCGTAAAGGCTCCCCCAGGGAGTTCAGGTGTACCCAAAGGCTTCCGCTGAGAGCACTTTTGGATGGCAGAAAGTGGCACCGTACGTGTTTTTTCGGGTCTAACTCGGGTTCAGCTTCTTGTTGCGGTTAGGGTTATGTTTAGGGTTGTTAGGAAAGAGTGAAGACGCAGAGTCCTGTTGAGTGTGGGGTTGCGTAAAGGCTCCCCCAGGGAGTTCAGGTGTACCCAAAGGCTTCCGCTGAGAGCACTTTTGGATGGCAGAAAGTGGCACCGTACGTGTTTTTTCGGGTCTAACTCGGGTTCAGCTTCTTGTTGCGGTTAGGGTTATGTTTAGGGTTGTTAGGAAAGAGTGAAGACGCAGAGTCCTGTTGAGTGTGGGGTTGCGTAAAGGCTCCCCCAGGGAGTTCAGGTGTACCCAAAGGCTTCCGCTGAGAGCACTTTTTGACGGCAGAAAGTGGCACCGTACGTGTTTTTTCGGGTCTAACTCGGGTTGAGCTTCTTGTTCCGGTTAGGGTTATGTTTAGGGTTGTTAGGAAAGAGTGAAGACTCAGAGTCCTGTTGAGTGTGGGGTTGCGTAAAGGCTCCCCCAGGGAGTTCAGGTGTACCCAAAGGCTTCCGCTGAGAGCACTTTTTGATGGCAGAAAGTGGCACCGTACGTGTTTTTTTGGGTCTAACTCGGGTTCAGCTTCTTGTTGCGGTTAGGGTTATGTTTAGGGTTGTTAGGAAAGAGTGAAGACGCAGAGTCCTGTTGAGTGTGGGGTTGCGTAAAGGCTCCCCCAGGGAGTTCAGGTGTACCCAAAGGCTTCCGCTGAGAGCACTTTTGGATGGCAGAAAGTGGCACCGTACGTGTTTTTTCGGGTCTAACTCGGGTTCAGCTTCTTGTTGCGGTTAGGGTTATGTTTAGGGTTGTTAGGAAAGAGTGAAGACGCAGAGTCCTGTTGAGTGTGGGGTTGCGTAAAGGCTCCCCCAGGGAGTTCAGGTGTACCCAAAGGCTTCCGCTGAGAGCACTTTTGGATGGCAGAAAGTGGCACCGTACGTGTTTTTTCGGGTCTAACTCGGGTTGAGCTTCTTGTTCCGGTTAGGGTTATGTTTAGGGTTGTTAGGAAAGAGTGAAGACGCAGAGTCCTGTTGAGTGTGGGGTTGCGTAAAGGCTCCCCCAGGGAGTTCAGGTGTACCGAAAGGCTTCCGCTGAGAGCACTTTTGGATGGCAGAAAGTGGCACCGTACGTGTTTTTTCGGGTCTAACTCGGGTTCAGCTTTTTGTTGCGGTTAGGGTTATGTTTAGGGTTGTTAGGAAAGAGTGAAGACGCAGAGTCCTGTTGAGTGTGGGGTTGCGTAAAGGCTCCCCCAGGGAGTTCAGGTGTACCCAAAGGCTTCCGCTGAGAGAACTTTTGGATGGCAGAAAGTGGCACCGTACGTGTTTTTTCGGGTCTAACTCGGGTTCAGCTTCTTGTTGCGGTTAGGGTTATGTTTAGGGTTGTTAGGAAAGAGTGAAGACGCAGAGTCCTGTTGAGTGTGGGGTTGCGTAAAGGCTCCCCCAGGGAGTTCAGGTGTACCCAAAGGCTTCCGCTGAGAGCACTTTTTGATGGCAGAAAGTGGCACCGTACGTGTTTTTTCGGGTCTAACTCGGGTTCAGCTTCTTGTTGCGGTTAGGGTTATGTTTAGGGTTGTTAGGAAAGAGTGAAGACGCAGAGTCCTGTTGAGTGTGGGGTTGCGTAAAGGCTCCCCCAGGGAGTTCAGGTGTACCTAAAGGCTTCCGCTGAGAGCACTTTTTGACGGCAGAAAGTGGCACCGTACGTGTTTTTTCGGGTCTAACTCGGGTTGAGCTTCTTGTTGCGGTTAGGGTTATGTTTAGGGTTGTTAGGAAAGAGTGAAGACTCAGAGTCCTGTTGAGTGTGGGGTTGCGTAAAGGCTCCCCCAGGGAGTGCAGGTGTACCCAAAGGCTTCCGCTGAGAGCACTTTTTGATGGCAGAAAGTGGCACCGTACGTGTTTTTTCGGGTCTAACTCGGGTTCAGCTTCTTGTTGCGGTTAGGGTTATGTTTAGGGTTGTTAGGAAAGAGTGAAGACGCAGAGTCCTGTTGAGTGTGGGGTTGCGTAAAGGCTCCCCCAGGGAGTTCAGGTGTACCCAAAGGCTTCCGCTGAGAGCACTTTTTGATGGCAGAAAGTGGCACCGTACGTGTTTTTTCGGGTCTAACTCGGGTTCAGCTTCTTGTTCCGGTTAGGGTTATGTTTAGGGTTGTTAGGAAAGAGTGAAGACGCAGAGTCCTGTTGAGTGTGGGGTTGCGTAAAGGCTCCCCCAGGGAGTTCAGGTGTACCCAAAGGCTTCCGCTGAGAGCACTTTTGGATGGCAGAAAGTGGCACCGTACGTGTTTTTTCGGGTCTAACTCGGGTTCAGCTTCTTGTTGCGGTTAGGGTTATGTTTAGGGTTGTTAGGAAAGAGTGAAGACGCAGAGTCCTGTTGAGTGTGGGGTTGCGTAAAGGCTCCCCCAGGGAGTTCAGGTGTACCCAAAGGCTTCCGCTGAGAGCACTTTTGGATGGCAGAAAGTGGCACCGTACGTGTTTTTTCGGGTCTAACTCGGGTTCAGCTTTTTGTTGCGGTTAGGGTTATGTTTAGGGTTGTTAGGAAAGAGTGAAGACGCAGAGTCCTGTTGAGTGTGGGGTTGCGTAAAGGCTCCCCCAGGGAGTTCAGGTGTACCCAAAGGCTTCCGCTGAGAGCACTTTTGGATGGCAGAAAGTGGCACCGTACGTGTTTTTTCGGGTCTAACTCGGGTTCAGCTTCTTGTTGCGGTTAGGGTTATGTTTAGGGTTGTTAGGAAAGAGTGAAGACGCAGAGTCCTGTTGAGTGTGGGGTTGCGTAAAGGCTCCCCCAGGGAGTTCAGGTGTACCCAAAGGCTTCCGCTGAGAGCACTTTTGGATGGCAGAAAGTGGCACCGTACGTGTTTTTTCGGGTCTAACTCGGGTTCAGCTTCTTGTTGCGGTTAAAGTTATGTTTAGGGTTGTTAGGAAAGAGTGAAGACGCAGAGTCCTGTTGAGTGTGGGGTTGCGTAAAGGCTCCCCCAGGGAGTTCAGGTGTACCCAAAGGCTTCCGCTGAGAGCACTTTTGGATGGCAGAAAGTGGCACCGTACGTGTTTTTTCGGGTCTAACTCGGGTTCAGCTTCTTGTTGCGGTTAGGGTTATGTTTAGGGTTGTTAGGAAAGAGTGAAGACGCAGAGTCCTGTTGAGTGTGGGGTTGCGTAAAGGCTCCCCCAGGGAGTTCAGGTGTACCCAAAGGCTTCCGCTGAGAGCACTTTTGGATGGCAGAAAGTGGCACCGTACGTGTTTTTTTGGGTCTAACTCGGGTTCAGCTTCTTGTTGCGGTTAGGGTTATGTTTAGGGTTGTTAGGAAAGAGTGAAGACGCAGAGTCCTGTTGAGTGTGGGGTTGCGTAAAGGCTCCCCCAGGGAGTTCAGGTGTACCCAAAGGCTTCCGCTGAGAGCACTTTTGGATGGCAGAAAGTGGCACCGTACGTGTTTTTTCGGGTAGAACTCGGGTTCAGCTTCTTGTTGCGGTTAGGGTTATGTTTAGGGTTGTTAGGAAAGAGTGAAGACGCAGAGTCCTGTTGAGTGTGGGGTTGCGTAAAGGCTCCCCCAGGGAGTTCAGGTGTACCCAAAGGCTTCCGCTGAGAGCACTTTTTGACGGCAGAAAGTGGCACCGTACGTGTTTTTTCGGGTCTAACTCGGGTTGAGCTTCTTGTTGCGGTTAGGGTTATGTTTAGGGTTGTTAGGAAAGAGTGAAGACGCAGAGTCCTGTTGAGTGTGGGGTTGCGTAAAGGCTCCCCCAGGGAGTTCAGGTGTACCCAAAGGCTTCCGCTGAGAGCACTTTTTGATGGCAGAAAGTGGCACCGTACGTGTTTTTTCGGGTCTAACTCGGGTTCAGCTTCTTGTTGCGGTTAGGGTTATGTTTAGGGTTGTTAGGAAAGAGTGAAGACGCAGAGTCCTGTTGAGTGTGGGGTTGCGTAAAGGCTCCCCCAGGGAGTTCAGGTGTACCCAAAGGCTTCCGCTGAGAGCACTTTTGGATGGCAGAAAGTGGCACCGTACGTGTTTTTTCGGGTCTAACTCGGGTTCAGCTTCTTGTTGCGGTTAGGGTTATGTTTAGGGTTGTTAGGAAAGAGTGAAGACGCAGAGTCCTGTTGAGTGTGGGGTTGCGTAAAGGCTCCCCCAGGGAGTTCAGGTGTACCCAAAGGCTTCCGCTGAGAGCACTTTTGGATGGCAGAAAGTGGCACCGTACGTGTTTTTTCGGGTCTAACTCGGGTTCAGCTTCTTGTTCCGGTTAGGCTTATGTTTAGGGTTGTTAGGAAAGAGTGAAGACGCAGAGTCCTGTTGAGTGTGGGGTTGCGTAAAGGCTCCCCCAGGGAGTTCAGGTGTACCCAAAGGCTTCCGCTGAGAGCACTTTTGGATGGCAGAAAGTGGCACCGTACGTGTTTTTTCGGGTCTAACTCGGGTTCAGCTTCTTGTTGCGGTTAAAGTTATGTTTAGGGTTGTTAGGAAAGAGTGAAGACGCAGAGTCCTGTTGAGTGTGGGGTTGCGTAAAGGCTCCCCCAGGGAGTTCAGGTGTACCCAAAGGCTTCCGCTGAGAGCACTTTTGGATGGCAGAAAGTGGCACTGTACGTGTTTTTTCGGGTCTAACTCGGGTTCAGCTTCTTGTTGCGGTTAGGGTTATGTTTAGGGTTGTTAGGAAAGAGTGAAGACGCAGAGTCCTGTTGAGTGTGGGGTTGCGTAAAGGCTCCCCCAGGGAGTTCAGGTGTACCCAAAGGCTTCCGCTGAGAGCACTTTTGGATGGCAGAAAGTGGCACCGTACGTGTTTTTTCGGGTCTAACTCGGGTTCAGCTTCTTGTTGCGGTTAGGGTTATGTTTAGGGTTGTTAGGAAAGAGTGAAGACGCAGAGTCCTGTTGAGTGTGGGGTTGCGTAAAGGCTCCCCCAGGGAGTTCAGGTGTACCCAAAGGCTTCCGCTGAGAGCACTTTTGGATGGCAGAAAGTGGCACCGTACGTGTTTTTTCGGGTAGAACTCGGGTTCAGCTTCTTGTTGCGGTTAAAGTTATGTTTAGGGTTGTTAGGAAAGAGTGAAGACGCAGAGTCCTGTTGAGTGTGGGGTTGCGTAAAGGCTCCCCCAGGGAGTTCAGGTGTACCCAAAGGCTTCCGCTGAGAGCACTTTTGGATGGCAGAAAGTGGCACTGTACGTGTTTTTTCGGGTCTAACTCGGGTTCAGCTTCTTGTTGCGGTTAGGGTTATGTTTAGGGTTGTTAGGAAAGAGTGAAGACGCAGAGTCCTGTTGAGTGTGGGGTTGCGTAAAGGCTCCCCCAGGGAGTTCAGGTGTACCCAAAGGCTTCCGCTGAGAGCACTTTTGGATGGCAGAAAGTGGCACCGTACGTGTTTTTTCGGGTCTAACTCGGGTTCAGCTTCTTGTTGCGGTTAGGGTTATGTTTAGGGTTGTTAGGAAAGAGTGAAGACGCAGAGTCCTGTTGAGTGTGGGGTTGCGTAAAGGCTCCCCCAGGGAGTTCAGGTGTACCCAAAGGCTTCCGCTGAGAGCACTTTTGGATGGCAGAAAGTGGCACCGTACGTGTTTTTTCGGGTAGAACTCGGGTTCAGCTTCTTGTTGCGGTTAGGGTTATGTTTAGGGTTGTTAGGAAAGAGTGAAGACGCAGAGTCCTGTTGAGTGTGGGGTTGCGTAAAGGCTCCCCCAGGGAGTTCAGGTGTACCCAAAGGCTTCCGCTGAGAGCACTTTTTGACGGCAGAAAGTGGCACCGTACGTGTTTTTTCGGGTCTAACTCGGGTTGAGCTTCTTGTTCCGGTTAGGGTTATGTTTAGGGTTGTTAGGAAAGAGTGAAGACGCAGAGTCCTGTTGAGTGTGGGGTTGCGTAAAGGCTCCCCCAGGGAGTTCAGGTGTACCCAAAGGCTTCCGCTGAGAGCACTTTTTGATGGCAGAAAGTGGCACCGTACGTGTTTTTTCGGGTCTAACTCGGGTTCAGCTTCTTGTTGCGGTTAGGGTTATGTTTAGGGTTGTTAGGAAAGAGTGAAGACGCAGAGTCCTGTTGAGTGTGGGGTTGCGTAAAGGCTCCCCCAGGGAGTTCAGGTGTACCCAAAGGCTTCCGCTGAGAGCACTTTTGGATGGCAGAAAGTGGCACCGTACGTGTTTTTTCGGGTCTAACTCGGGTTCAGCTTCTTGTTGCGGTTAGGGTTATGTTTAGGGTTGTTAGGAAAGAGTGAAGACGCAGAGTCCTGTTGAGTGTGGGGTTGCGTAAAGGCTCCCCCAGGGAGTTCAGGTGTACCCAAAGGCTTCCGCTGAGAGCACTTTTGGATGGCAGAAAGTGGCACCGTACGTGTTTTTTCGGGTCTAACTCGGGTTCAGCTTCTTGTTGCGGTTAAAGTTATGTTTAGGGTTGTTAGGAAAGAGTGAAGACGCAGAGTCCTGTTGAGTGTGGGGTTGCGTAAAGGCTCCCCCAGGGAGTTCAGGTGTACCCAAAGGCTTCCGCTGAGAGCACTTTTTGATGGCAGAAAGTGGCACCGTACGTGTTTTTTCGGGTCTAACTCGGGTTCAGCTTCTTGTTGCGGTTAGGGTTATGTTTAGGGTTGTTAGGAAAGAGTGAAGACGCAGAGTCCTGTTGAGTGTGGGGTTGCGTAAAGGCTCCCCCAGGGAGTTCAGGTGTACCCAAAGGCTTCCGCTGAGAGCACTTTTGGATGGCAGAAAGTGGCACCGTACGTGTTTTTTCGGGTCTAACTCGGGTTCAGCTTCTTGTTGCGGTTAGGGTTATGTTTAGGGTTGTTAGGAAAGAGTGAAGACGCAGAGTCCTGTTGAGTGTGGGGTTGCGTAAAGGCTCCCCCAGGGAGTTCAGGTGTACCCAAAGGCTTCCGCTGAGAGCACTTTTTGATGGCAGAAAGTGGCACCGTACGTGTTTTTTCGGGTCTAACTCGGGTTCAGCTTCTTGTTGCGGTTAGGGTTATGTTTAGGGTTGTTAGGAAAGAGTGAAGACGCAGAGTCCTGTTGAGTGTGGGGTTGCGTAAAGGCTCCCCCAGGGAGTTCAGGTGTACCCAAAGGCTTCCGCTGAGAGCACTTATTGACGGCAGAAAGTGGCACCGTACGTGTTTTTTCGGGTCTAGCTCGGGTTGAGCTTCTTGTTCCGGTTAGGGTTATGTTTAGGGTTGTTAGGAAAGAGTGAAGACTCAGAGTCCTGTTGAGTGTGGGGTTGCGTAAAGGCTCCCCCAGGGAGTTCAGGTGTACCCAAAGGCTTCCGCTGAGAGCACTTTTTGATGGCAGAAAGTGGCACCGTACGTGTTTTTTCGGGTCTAACTCGGGTTCAGCTTCTTGTTGCGGTTAGGGTTATGTTTAGGGTTGTTAGGAAAGAGTGAAGACGCAGAGTCCTGTTGAGTGTGGGGTTGCGTAAAGGCTCCCCCAGGGAGTTCAGGTGTACCCAAAGGCTTCCGCTGAGAGCACTTTTGGATGGCAGAAAGTGGCACCGTACGTGTTTTTTCGGGTCTAACTCGGGTTCAGCTTCTTGTTCCGGTTAAAGTTATGTTTAGGGTTGTTAGGAAAGAGTGAAGACGCAGAGTCCTGTTGAGTGTGGGGTTGCGTAAAGGCTCCCCCAGGGAGTTCAGGTGTACCCAAAGGCTTCCGCTGAGAGCACTTTTGGATGGCAGAAAGTGGCACCGTACGTGTTTTTTCGGGTCTAACTCGGGTTCAGCTTCTTGTTCCGGTTAAAGTTATGTTTAGGGTTGTTAGGAAAGAGTGAAGACGCAGAGTCCTGTTGAGTGTGGGGTTGCGTAAAGGCTCCCCCAGGGAGTTCAGGTGTACCCAAAGGCTTCCGCTGAGAGCACTTTTGGATGGCAGAAAGTGGCACCGTACGTGTTTTTTCGGGTCTAACTCGGGTTCAGCTTCTTGTTCCGGTTAGGGTTATGTTTAGGGTTGTTAGGAAAGAGTGAAGACGCAGAGTCCTGTTGAGTGTGGGGTTGCGTAAAGGCTCCCCCAGGGAGTTCAGGTGTACCCAAAGGCTTCCGCTGAGAGCACTTTTGGATGGCAGAAAGTGGCACCGTACGTGTTTTTTCGGGTCTAACTCGGGTTCAGCTTTTTGTTGCGGTTAGGGTTATGTTTAGGGTTGTTAGGAAAGAGTGAAGACGCAGAGTCCTGTTGAGTGTGGGGTTGCGTAAAGGCTCCCCCAGGGAGTTCAGGTGTACCCAAAGGCTTCCGCTGAGAGCACTTTTGGATGGCAGAAAGTGGCACCGTACGTGTTTTTTCGGGTCTAACTCGGGTTCAGCTTCTTGTTGCGGTTAGGGTTATGTTTAGGGTTGTTAGGAAAGAGTGAAGACGCAGAGTCCTGTTGAGTGTGGGGTTGCGTAAAGGCTCCCCCAGGGAGTTCAGGTGTACCCAAAGGCTTCCGCTGAGAGCACTTTTGGATGGCAGAAAGTGGCACCGTACGTGTTTTTTCGGGTCTAACTCGGGTTCAGCTTCTTGTTGCGGTTAGGGTTATGTTTAGGGTTGTTAGGAAAGAGTGAAGACGCAGAGTCCTGTTGAGTGTGGGGTTGCGTAAAGGCTCCCCCAGGGAGTTCAGGTGTACCCAAAGGCTTCCGCTGAGAGCACTTTTGGATGGCAGAAAGTGGCACCGTACGTGTTTTTTCGGGTCTAACTCGGGTTCAGCTTCTTGTTCCGGTTAAAGTTATGTTTAGGGTTGTTAGGAAAGAGTGAAGACGCAGAGTCCTGTTGAGTGTGGGGTTGCGTAAAGGCTCCCCCAGGGAGTTCAGGTGTACCCAAAGGCTTCCGCTGAGAGCACTTTTGGATGGCAGAAAGTGGCACCGTACGTGTTTTTTCGGGTCTAACTCGGGTTCAGCTTCTTGTTGCGGTTAGGGTTATGTTTAGGGTTGTTAGGAAAGAGTGAAGACGCAGAGTCCTGTTGAGTGTGGGGTTGCGTAAAGGCTCCCCCAGGGAGTTCAGGTGTACCCAAAGGCTTCCACTGAGAGCACTTTTGGATGGCAGAAAGTGGCACCGTACGTGTTTTTTCGGGTCTAACTCGGGTTCAGCTTCTTGTTGCGGTTAGGGTTATGTTTAGGGTTGTTAGGAAAGAGTGAAGACGCAGAGTCCTGTTGAGTGTGGGGTTGCGTAAAGGCTCCCCCAGGGAGTTCAGGTGTACCCAAAGGCTTCCGCTGAGAGCACTTTTGGATGGCAGAAAGTGGCACCGTACGTGTTTTTTCGGGTCTAACTCGGGTTCAGCTTCTTGTTGCGGTTAGGGTTATGTTTAGGGTTGTTAGGAAAGAGTGAAGACGCAGAGTCCTGTTGAGTGTGGGGTTGCGTAAAGGCTCCCCCAGGGAGTTCAGGTGTACCCAAAGGCTTCCGCTGAGAGCACTTTTGGATGGCAGAAAGTGGCACCGTACGTGTTTTTTCGGGTCTAACTCGGGTTCAGCTTCTTGTTCCGGTTAAAGTTATGTTTAGGGTTGTTAGGAAAGAGTGAAGACGCAGAGTCCTGTTGAGTGTGGGGTTGCGTAAAGGCTCCCCCAGGAGTTCAGGTGTACCCAAAGGCTTCCTCTGAGAGCACTTTTGGATGGCAGAAAGTGGCACCGTACGTGTTTTTTCGGGTCTAACTCGGGTTCAGCTTCTTGTTGCGGTTAGGGTTATGTTTAGGGTTGTTAGGAAAGAGTGAAGACGCAGAGTCCTGTTGAGTGTGGGGTTGCGTAAAGGCTCCGCCAGGGAGTTCAGGTGTACCCAAAGGCTTCCGCTGAGAGCACTTTTTGATGGCAGAAAGTGGCACCGTACGTGTTTTTTCGGGTCTAACTCGGGTTCAGCTTCTTGTTGCGGTTAGGGTTATGTTTAGGGTTGTTAGGAAAGAGTGAAGACGCAGAGTCCTGTTGAGTGTGGGGTTGCGTAAAGGCTCCCCCAGGGAGTTCAGGTGTACCCAAAGGCTTCCGCTGAGAGCACTTTTTGATGGCAGAAAGTGGCACCGTACGTGTTTTTTCGGGTCTAACTCGGGTTCAGCTTCTTGTTGCGGTTAGGGTTATGTTTAGGGTTGTTAGGAAAGAGTGAAGACGCAGAGTCCTGTTGAGTGTGGGGTTGCGTAAAGGCTCCCCCAGGGAGTTCAGGTGTACCCAAAGGCTTCCGCTGAGGGCACTTTTGGATGGCAGAAAGTGGCACCGTACGTGTTTTTTCGGGTCTAACTCGGGTTC
>NW_028153987.1:0-1000 GCF_964211835.1 Anser anser
CGCCGGCGGCTCCTTCCTGGCCCCCGAGAAGCCGGCGGAGGGGGCCAAGGAGCTGGTGGAGATCGCGGTGCCGGAGAACCTGGTGGGCGCCATCCTGGGCAAGGGGGGGAAGACGCTGGTGGAGTACCAGGAGCTGACGGGCGCCCGCATCCAGATCTCCAAGAAGGGCGACTTCATCCCCGGCACCCGGAGCCGCAGGGTGACCATCACGGGCCCCCCCGCCGCCACCCAGGCCGCCCAGTACCTCATCAGCCAGCGCGTCACCTACGAGCAGGGCGTCCGGGCCACCAACCCGCCCAAAGTGGGCTAGGGGTGGCCGCCGCGCCCCTGGCTGGGCGGCCCCGTGGGCACGGCGGCATCTCCGAGGGGCCCGCGGGTGACCAACGGGCACGGCGCCGGTGCTCGGGGTGCCCCCGTGGGCGTGGTGGCCTCTCCAAAGGACTCGTGGGTGACTCAATGGCCATCACCGTGTCACCCGAGGTGTCCCCATGGGCACAGTGGCAACTCCAAAGGACCCAAGGGTGACCCAACGGCCATCACCGTGTCACCCGAGGTGTCCCCAAGGGCTTGGTGGCATCTCCAAAGGGCCCATGGGTGACCAACGGGCACGGCGCCATCGCTTGGGGTGTCCCCATGGGCATGGTGGCATCTCCGAAGGGCCCATGGGTGACCAACCGCCATCAACCAGCCACCTGAGGTGTCCCCACGGGCTTGGTGGCATCTCCAAAGGACCCAAGGGTGACCCAACGGCCATCACCGTGTCACCCGAGGTGTCCCCACGGGCTTGGTGGCATCTCTGAGGGGACAGTGGGTGACCAACGGGCATGGTGCCACCTCTTGGGGTGTCCCCAAGGGCTTGGTGGCATCTCCAAAGGACCCATGGGTGACCAACAGCCATCAACTTGTCACCCAAGGTGTCCCCAAGGGCTTGGTGGCATCTCCGAAGGGCCCATGGGTGACCTATGGGCACGGTGCCAGCGCTTGGGGTGTCCCTGTGGGC